>NC_053028.1:586580386-586777587 GCF_003073215.2 Triticum urartu | reverse complement strand
CCCCTGACCCCGACCCCGACACGACACCCGACCCCGAAACAGCACCACGACCCCGACACCGACACGACACCCCGACCGCCGACACCTCCCGAAAAGGTGTTCTTTGGCCTTCCAGAGGCCGACGGGGTCATATATTTGTGAATTATTAGTTAGGTCATATATTTTTGATTTTATTATGAAAAACATCATATATAATTGTGTTGATCGGGTAGATTTAAATGTGCAGTTGTTTCATCGCTATGAGGTTTGGTGTTCGATGATCTCGCCGTGCGTTTGACGAGCTCTACCCCGTCGTTTGTGGGTTTGGTGTTCGACGATCTCGCCGTGCGTTTGACGAGCTCTGCCCCATTAATTATTTGCTCTGTTCCGGTGTTCATGCCGATGAAACTTGATAGCTAGCTATATATGTGTCTTGAATCATCAGTATGCGTAACCAATATGTGTCTCCCGTTTGAAAGCATCATAGTTATAAATATGCATGCATTTGCATATTTATAACCTTGATTCTTTCGAATTGTCCAACGCTATCCATGGACAGCCTGAGTATGTGTAGATTGGGTCCGTTTTCCCATATGCTTTGCTCCGGATCTGACGCATAAATTTCGTCGATGCCTTCCTTGTTGTTCTCTAGGTACACATCCTCTCTGTTTATTGCAGAGACGTGTATCAGGAGAACAGCGGGGAGGTGCTGCCGAAATTTTGCGTCGGATCCAGAGCATAGCATGGGCAAATGAACCCAATCTACACATACTCGGGTGGGATTAGGACCTATCATTACCTATTAGAGTGTAGGTTGCATGGACGTAATAAAATTGACAAAGTAGATCAACTGATGAATATATACATGGTGAATTATATATATATATATTTGTTGTGTGTCCAGTAGCTCTGAAAGTCAAGATGAGTGATCGTGCGTGGATGTATACTAGTCACACTGGTTAGAACAAATGGAGCGCTGAATTGTTCACAAAAACCAAGGGGTTTGTAAAAGCCGCATTTGCAAATGGCCAGAGGAAAACCTGGTGCCCCTGTTTCTGGTGCGGCAATTGGGAAAAGAGGACAGAGGCTGAAATGGGAAAACACCTGCAGAAGAGTGGTTTTATGCCCGATTATACGGTGTGGACATTTCATGGTGAGTCTGCCCAATGTGACCGAGCTGAGGTGGATCGTCATCGCACCGACGAGGATGGTACCGTGATGGAAAACATGGTGCAAGACTATGATGATGCTCGTGATTCGGACGAGGAGATGGAGGAATCTGCAAAGGCCTTCAATGAAATGTTGGAGTCTTTAAAACGTTCGCTCCACAAGAACACTGAGCTTTGTCAGTTGGATGCCATCTCACAAGTAATGTCTCTGAAGGCTCAGTTCAACTTGGGCAGAGAATGCTACGACGCAATTATGACAGTATTTGGAGGCTTTCTACCCAAAGGCCATGTAATGCCTGCAAACCTGTACCAGTCGGACAAAATCCTCCGTGCACTGAAGATGCCCTATGAGAAGATACATGCCTATGAGAAAGGATGTGCCTTATTTAGGCTTGACTATGCGGACTTGAACTATTGTCCCATTTGCAAGTCTTCTAGGTATATTGTGGTAGACAACGGTATGGGTGAGAAGATGCAGACCAAAATCCCCGTTAGTGTTCTTCAGTATATGCCAATCGTACCAAGACTTCAACGTCTTTTCATGGTCGAAGAGACGGCCAGACAGATGACATGGCACAAAACAGGCAAAATAACCGAACTAGATGCAGATGGGAATCTGATGATGGTACACACATCGGATGGTGTTGCATGGAAAAAGTTTGATGAATTACATGCTGACAAATGGCAGATCCGAGGCATCCTCGAGTCGGCATCAGCATGGATGGGTTCAGTGTGTTTGGTATGACGGCAGCCCAATACAGTTGTTGGCCCGTATTTGTCTTTCCACTCAATCTCCCCCCGGACAGATTATGCAAAGAAAGAAAATTTTCCTGACGTTGATAATTCCAGGGCCGAACTATCCGGGGAAAAATATCAATGTGTACATGCAGACGCTTAAGGACGAATTGCAAGAAGCCCGGGATAATGGGTTCAAGACATACGACGCCTATAGCAAACGGAACTTCATAATGCGTGTCTGGTACATGTACTCGACGCATGACTTGCCGGCGTATGCGCTATTCGTTGGCTGGTGTGTGCATGGAAGGTTCCTGTGCCCCACATGCAAGGGAGCTCTTGAGTTTCGTTGGCTTCAGGCCGGTTGCAAGTTTTCTTGCTTCGACATGCATAGACAGTTCCTGGATCCTCGCCATAAGTTCAGGAAAGACAACAAGAACTTCATCAGAGGTAGAGTTGTCAAAAAATCTGCACCACCTGCGTTGACAGGCCAATAGACCCTGGATCAGTTAAACGCTCTCGAGCCAGATCCAGAGCGTCCATGGTACTTCAAGGGGTATAATTCTAAGCACGCCTGGACTCACAAAACATGCTTATGGGATCTGCCTTACTTCAAAGACCTCCTTTGCTGTCACACCCTAGCTAGTTCAAGCATTAGAGTGTGCATCATGTTTAAATTTCTCTTAAATTTGAAATGGGGAAGGCAGAAACCCCAACACCCCCCTGGAAACAACTAGGGTTTACTAAAATTATTTTCAATGAACCTGAAATGCCCTTCTAAAAAGTTCACCCTCTTTGTCTTGGGTTAAAACCTCTGACAAAATTGGTGCACAACTTTCTAGGTCAACAGAACGTCATTGAATTAAATCATAAGTATTTGAATTTGGGCATTTAAATGCTATAAAATAAATTAAATGCTCAAATAATTCTGGAAATAAATGTTTGCTGTTGGAAATATTCTAAACAGAGCCCACAATTATTTTTCAGGATTTTTGGAAACGTTTTAGTATTTTTAATAAAGCCCAACAGTAGCAGTTAAATAGAAAAAACAGAAACAAATAAAAAAAAGAGAGAGGGAAGCCCACCTGGGCCTTACCTGTGCTGGCCAGCCCACCTGGCTCGGCCCAGCCGACTGGCCCTGCCAGTCGTCGTCCTCCTCGCGCCAGAAGGACGCGGAGCACGTGGCCGGCGCCCCGCGGCCACACGCCGGCCACCTCCTGCTTCCGCCGATGCCTGGAGACGCCTAGGGGTGCCACGCGACCCCCACGTCCCCCTCTCATCCTCGCTCACTCTCTCCCGCGATGGCCGAGCGCGTCCCTCGCCGGCGATCGCCGTAGTTGCCACCAGAGCCACTCCCTCGCCCCTCCGACGAGCCCAATCGCTCCGCCTCGTCACCCTGGACCTCTCCGTCGACCCACGCAAGCTCGGACGACCCCAAGATGACGTGGTGCCCTTCTTCCCCGTCCATGGCCGCCGGACGCCGTCGTTCGATTCACCGGCCTCAAGTCCTCCCCGAGCTCGCTGACCCCCTCTCCGACCCCGCTGTGAGCTCCTCTTTCTTTCTCCCTGGCTTCCGTGCTCGTTCGGCCTCCGTAGCCGCCATTCCCACCGCACCCGAGAGCTCCCCGCCGCCGATCATGGCGCCGTCATGGCTAGAGCCAAAGTGGCTCGAGGCCAAGCTCACCGTTGTGCTCAGCGCAGCACCAGGAACCCGTAGCCACCACCAGCTCCTTCTCCCGTGCACCGTAGCGTCGAATCCATCCACGCCCGAACTTCGGCGACCGCCAAGGTCGTCGCCGGCGTCGTTTCCGGCGTCCCCGTGTCCAACCACTTGCACCACTGGATGTGGCAGCTCCCCACCTACGCGTAGCACGTCTTCGCCGTCGATTTGGTCACCGGAGGACCAAATCCGAAGCCCTCTGCCATCTCGGGCCTCGCCGGCGTCGAGTCGCCGGCGAGTTTGACCCAGTTTGACTCCTAGGTGGGCCCAGGTAGACCCCCCCTGAGTCTAAGACAGGTGGGGCCGGTCTGCTAACTAATTTAGGATTAGTTTTAATTAATTTCAATTTAATCAGCCACTGACATGTGGGCCCAGGCCCCACTGATAGCTAATTAGTGTTAATCTAATCCTGTTAATTAGCTGAGAGGCTGACAGAAGGGGCCCACCAGTCAGGTTTGACCTGGGCTGGCGCCTTTGACCTGCTGAGGTCAGCATGACGCAATGCTGACGCAGTAATGCATTTTCTGGATTTATTTTTATTCAGGAAATTCCAGAAAATGTTTAAAACTTCTAAAAATCATAGAAATTCAACCGTAACTCCAAATGAAATAATTTATATATGAAAAATTATTAGAAAAATTCAATCTATCCATTTGTAATGGTTTCATGCATGACAAAACAAGTTTACCTTGCTGTTTAAGCAGAATAAGGAAATGCACTATTAAGGCCATGTTTAATGAGCTAATATTTGAATCTTTGATTCAAATGAGTTCATTCCTTTCTATTATAACTTGCATTAGGCCAAGACACATTCATATTGCCATGTCATAGCATGCATCATATTGTTGCATATCACCATGTCTTGATTGTGTTTCGATGTGTTCTTCGTGGTAGGTTCTGCCTCCAAGGATATTCACGAGTATCCAACTGAAGGGCAGTATCCCACTACCACTCCATCAGGCAAGCAACCATTGATCATTCCGATACAACCCATGTTCTCGCTTCTGCTCTTGTTTACTGCATTAAGACAACGCGATTCAAACTGTTGTGTGCTACGGTAGTTGAACCCTTATCCTCTGCATGACCTGTCATTGCCACAGTAACTAGATGAAACCCACTAGCATGTGTAGGAGTTGATTGAGCCATGTATGTGATTCCTACCTTCCTATGCCTGCTATGCTTAGAGTTGTGTCAGGTCTGGTTCATCTGGGTGATGGTCCAGAGTGAAATGCTTATGCCGGTAATGTGAGGGATGTGTTGAACATGTTTTGGTAAAGGTATCAATGAGAGGCCATGTAGGAGTACATGGTGGGTTGTTTCATTGAGGCCGTCCCTAAGAATTGAGATCTGTATGTGTGATTTAAGATGCAGTTACTACCGTACATTGGGCCCGAAACCAATGGACCCTCTCGGCTTCTTAATTACCCTAGTACTCTGTCCAGGAGTTGCAAATAGTTTCTGGTGCTTGTAGGTTATGTGTTGGCGGCCGTGCATAGCGCTGACCCTAGGGGTGGGCTATGTTGCGGTAGATACACCATGGCACAGTGTACCGAGTCACCCGTTTGGTGTCTCGGGAACCCTGTTCACATCGTTCGGGGCCGTATGTGGAAACCTCGGCCGGACTCCCTGCGGATGGAACCTGGATAGGCGATAAACCTGGACTAGAGACTTAAGTGTTTAGGTAGGCCGTGGCCGACACCCTCGCTAGGCTTCCGCTTGAAGGTTGCCGAGTACATGTCGTGTAAACGGCGGTAAGTGGTGAAAGCGTGTATGAAGAAGTACACCCCTGCAGGGTATAAAACTATTCGAATAGCCGCGTCCGCGGTAAAGGACTACTTGGTTGCCTATACAGTTCATAGACAAGTTAATGGATACTAATAAAAGACTCAAGATAAGTGTGAGTACCGAGGATGGCCCTCTCGTAGGATGACAAGGGAGGATCCCCGGTGGAGTATTGTGTTGGTGAGTAGTGGACTCATGTGCGACAACTATTTTACTAGTGGAGTTCCGTAGGATAGCTCAGCCAAGGGTCAAAGCTGGCTTGCTGCATTAACCCCACCACCCTCTTGAGAATAAGCATGTATAGTAGGTTCTGATGTAAGACTTGCTGAGTACCTTTGTACTCATGTTTGCTTAATTACTGTTTTCAGACGACAACACCGCCCCCTCCGATGGGTTCTACGTAGACCTTGACGTCGATGAGTGACTAGCCACCCAGGTGGTGATCCTGGACATGGAGGGCCCTATGTAGATAGACAGGCTTCGACAAGCCTTCTTTCTTTCTAGAGTCTGTACTCAGACTAGTTGCTTCCGCATGTGCTTGTACGATTGTATGACTTGAGTGTCGGGTCATGTGACCCCTATCTGTATGAACTTGTTATGTATGGCTCTCGGGAGCCTTTAAATAAAGTACTTGAGTTGTAGAGTTTTGTTGTGATGCCATGTTGTATGTACTCATATCGGGCATATTGTGTGTATGATTGAAATGCCTGGTATGAGTGGGATCCAACAATCTAGTTGTTTATCCTTGGCAGCCTTTCTTATGGGGAAATGTAGTCTAGTGTTCCTCGAGCCATAGTAGTCCGCTACAGCCCGGTTCAGCGGAGTCCTGTTAGCCCAGCACTACTGCTCAGGACACTTGACTGGCCAGCATGTGTTTCACCTCGTTCCTATGTCTGTCCCTTCGGGGAAATGTCACGCGGTGATATCCGGAGTCTTGCCTAGCCTGCTACAGCCCGGGTTCCCCGGAGTCCTGTTACCCCAGTGCTACAGCCCGGAATCACTCGCTGATGACCGGCATGCTCGATGTGATTCATGTATGCCTGTCTCCATAGGTCTATGCCGCTTTGGGTTCACGACTAGCCATGTCGGCCCGGGTTCTCTGTCATATAGATGCTAGCGACACTATCATATACGTGAGCCAAAAGGCGCAAACGGTCCCGGGCCATGGTAAGGCGACACCCGTGGGATACCATGCGTGAGGCCGCAAAGTGATATGACATGTTACCAGCTAGATCGATGTGACTTGGAATCGGGGTCCTGACATTTGCCCACACAACATCGATGTGATGCACACTGAGAAGAATATCGCCGAGGCACTTTTTGGTACATTGTTCGGCATAGATGGGAAGTCAAAGGATAATACTAAGGCTAGAGTCGATCTGGAGGCGCTATGTGATAGGATGTTACAAAACATGAAAGAACCGAAAGGAAAGCAGAACTGGACGAAGCCAAAGGCATGGTTCAATCTTGGAAGGCCAGCTATGAGGGAAATTATCTTGTGGGTGAAAATGCAGTTGATGTTCCCCGATGGGTATGCAGCGAATCTAAAGAGGGGAGCGAGTCTTGATAAATTGAAGATATTTGGTCTCAAGAGTCATGATTGGCACATATGGATTGAGCGGGTAATGCCGGTGATGTTGCATGGCTTCATCCCTGAGGATGAATGGCTAGTACTGGCAGAACTCAGCTATTTCTTCCATGTTCTTTGTGCGAAAGAACAATCGCCTGGCGTGCTAGAAGAAATGGAAGAGTTGGCGCCGGAGTTGATCTGCAAGTTAGAGAAGATCTTTCCACCGGGCTTCTTTAATCCAATGCAACATTTGATTTTGCATCTCCCGACCGAGGCAAAATTGGGGGGGGGGCGTGCAAAATCGTTGGTGCTACCCAACTGAGAGGATGCAGAAGACGCTTCGAGAAAAATGTAAAAATATACGTAGAATTGAAGCATCGATGGCTGAGGCATTCATCACTGAGGAGGCGGCAAACTTCGTGACAGCACACTACGAAGCCAAAAATCGTCATTTGCATAATCCGAAGCCTCGGTACAATGCTGACGACCCTAAAAAGGATGGATCCAACCTCAGCCTATTCAAAGGGAATCTCGCACCAGCCAGTGTTTCAAATCCAGTATCTTTGGATAACAAAGAATGGCGGACCATTTCGTTGTATATCTTCAACAACCTGATAGAAGTGTGGCCGCACATCGAGTAAGTTCTCGGTACATTGTTTCGCAACTTATATTTCCTTTGAACTGCTTTTATTCCTAGATATTTCATACAGTCGATATGTCGCCAGATTCTCGTATGGAGCGGTGATCCAAAAGGATTCCGTCGAAGAGTATGAGCTTCTCGCAAAGCAAGGAGGCGGCTATCCCGGTTTCATCTCTTGGTTCAAACAAACGGTAATTTCTATTAGAAAATTTCATTTCATTCGCTAATTTGTGCGTAATGCAACAATCTTTCATATTAAACTTGTAGGCTAATTCAGAGTCTATGGACACCGAATTGAGACAAGTCGCTAATGGTTTTGACTATAAGGTCCGTTCATTTGACAAATACGACATCAACGGGTATTGCTTTCGTACCAATGGCAGAGAGCTATCTATGGCCGACCGAAAGTCTACAAATTGTTATGTATCTGCTATCGGCGAAGGAGGTACCCAGTATTATAGGAGAGTTGAAGCAATTTATGAACTTCTATTCTATGGTGAAAACCAACCGAATGTCGTAGTCTTCAAATGTTATTGGTTTCAGCTGAAGGAGACTAGAAGGACTCATGAACATATAGGGCTAGTTGAAATCAACCAGAGCACCCATTTAGATGTTCCTGATGTCTATATTACGGCTCAACAGGCGACCCAAGTATTCTATCTACCGTGGGCCTGCCAAACTAATCCAAATCTGAAAGGTTGGGATGTCGTTTATGAAGTGCCGCCACGTGCTAGACTTTCTCCCCCAAAGGAAGAGGATTATGAACCTCACATTAACCCAGACACATATGAAGGAGAATTCTTCCAAGAGACACGTCTTTCCAAAAAGCGCTTCAAGAACCGCTATACTTCACCCCAAAACATTGAAGTAGGAATCAACATTGAATCTGACATCACCCCAGAGGAGGAGCAAGAAGAGCCGGAACAAGAAGAGGTTACTGCTGCGGATGACCTGTCAATGCTTGGCCGATTACGTCAAGGTGGCTTGCACATGTTGATGCCACTGAACCCTATGAGCCCATCATTGATTATAGTGATGATGATGATTATGCATTTATTGATGATACTGATCGAGATTATTAGTAGTGTCAGGTATTCAATTTTTTTATGTTGTACTTGATGATGATACACTTAAGTGATATACATATTATTATTCATGTCGGTATTTTTTTATGTTGTACTAATTTTGTTTATTCTTTGTCATGGCAGGTGTTGCAAGATGGTGGGCACTGGTCGGGAGCGCGTCGAGGCCCCTTCTTCGTCGGCGCGTGGTGTGAGGTCTTCCATTCCACACGCACCTCTTCGCCGAGCGTTGCTGGACAGAATGGCGACACCGCCGGGCCCTTCTTTGTTGACCGCGGTGCCCAAGAGGGGACGACGTAAGAAGAAGAGAGGAGGTGGAGCACGTGGCCACGGGAGAGGAGGTGGAGCACGTGGCCGCGTGAGAGGAGGTAGGGTGACTGCTACGGCGCCTTCCTCGCCGCCACCCCCAGCTGGTTCACCCGAGCACGTGACTGCTAGGGTGGACTCGTACGAGGAGGAGGCTACGCGGACTCCGGTCCACGAGCCTCCCGTCCACGGGTCTTCAGCCCACGAGCCTCGGGTCGACGGGCCTTCGGCCCACGAGACCTCGGAGGAGCACACGTCTGGATGGGGTACTTGGCCGGATCAGCCCGAGGAGCCAAGTAGCCATGCTGATGATGGCGGGGAGCTGACTGATATTGAGGAGGTGGGGGGCACCGTCTACTAGCGTGGTTGTACATGGCTCCCATCCGTGCCGGCGACCCGTGAGCAGAGGTGGTTGATTTTCCCTAGTGGGGAGAGGTAAGTGCATTTAATATTTTTGTACCTTCTGCATTCATGTTTCTTCAAATAACTAATGTGTTGGCCTTGTCATGCTGCAGGGGTTGGGACCACCATCATAGTGTCCGCCGGCCCAACTCCGTCCTTGGTGTTCTTTGTCGGCAAAACTTCCCGGGGTTTGTCACGTTGCCCAGTGAGGGTCGGCTTCCAGAGCTTGGATTGAGTTGGGAGCACTACTTGGCTGCCTCGGCTCCGCCGGGTTAGATTATCGACGGTGTCTTGTGCAAGACGAGGGCAGACATGATGATCAGAAAGTTCTGGGTAATTTCTCCTTTACACAATTAAGAATCTTCAACTAGCTAGTTATTAATTGTACTAATCAATATTGTCTCATTTGATTGCAGACATTCTACAGGTGTGAGGAGGGATACGAGGAGGAATCGGCAAATGTTATCGATAACGTCTGCAAGCGCCTACTACAGAACTTATGGCACGAGGCTCGGGTGCAGGCTGTTCGACACTACTACGCCTCGCGTGGTATCAAGAAGACCAAGCCGGCGTGCCGCGAGAATTTCTTGAGTAAGGAGCAGTACATGAAGGTAATTCTTAAGGCCTTGTACTTACTTCCTTCATTTAGTAATTCATAGCCGTAGCGCTCAAGTTTCTATTTGCTAACTTAGGCCCCTCCGAGATGGTCTACGAATTGGATGGATTGTTGGGAGGTGTTGGTCAATGAGTGGTGCTCAAATGAATGGCTAGCCCTCCACAACGAGGCCAAGGACAAACGCGCCCAAATGGAAGGTGTGCCACACCATCAAGGCAGCTCCAACTTATTTCAGTTTGGGCGGAATTGGGTATGTGGTTTGCTTCATGATTCATGCAATTTATTCATCATGCTTGCTTTAGCCTTTTAATTACTAATTAACTTTGTTTCTCTCTTTCAGGCACGCTACAATGAGGCGGATAAGGTGCCAGAGGTGTACGACCTGTATGCCATGGCCCACACTGGCCCTTACAAGAAAGTCAAGGCATTCTTTGCGTCTGACCTCGATGATCCAAAGAACTTCACCAACATCTCCTCCCACGACAAGCTCGTGCAATATAGAGATCAGGGGAAGGCGAGGAAAGAGGAGGACTTTAACCCGAGCTAGGGTCCCATTGATACAGAGCCGCTGATGATATCTGGTGGCGGGAGGTCCCATGGCTCCATAGCCATGGGAGATGGACTTATCCGTTGTCCTAGCACTCTCCCGGAGATCAAGGCGTGCCAGTCGAGCTCCGCTCCTGAGATAAGGCTTCGTGAACGGCCAGTCCAACTCGCCTTCAAGGTTAGTTATACGTACTCAGCTATCTTTCTCCATTACATTGTGTGCGCTTCCATCAATGATTACAAATGGTCATGTGAGTGGTGTTGCAGGCTGCTATACAGAGTGAGAGAGATAGAACGGAGAAACTTCTGGCGGAGGCGGCGGGGAGGCAGCCGGAGTTGGAGGAGAGGACGACAAAGATGTTGGAGGAGGAGAGGGCACGAAATGACATGCAGGCAAGGGCCATGTACGAGCTCCTTGTGGTAGGTTTCTTCTGCAGATTACCAAAACATTCGTGTAGTGTTTGTCTCATTACTAACTAGTATGACTGTGTTTGTCAAAACCAAATGTGCACTCTGTGTGTGAGAAGTCCGGTTAGACCGCTCCGCCGATGCCAGTGATTTCTCCTGGGACCATGGTGATTTTAATTTGAATGGACATTACTTGCTAGTCTTAACATTTGAGTGTCATCATGCTAACGAGACATTGGAAATGATCATTGGTGCAGCGTAAATCCAGACAAGCATCGCACGATCCTTCTCTAGCTACCGGCACGAGCCAGCCCGCTCCTACACCTCCATGATCACGGTAAGTTTCTCTAGTGTTTTGCTTAACAAATGCATAAAGACCTAGACTTAGCTTTATTTCCTCTAATATGCTTACCATAATTACCTAGAGTTAGCTTCTTTTCCTCCAAAATGACTTAATAAGCTTACTGACCTCCAAAACCATCCATTTTACCTAAGTTAGCTCTAAGACGATTTGTACTTAGCTTACTTATGTATTTTTTTGCATAATTAGCTTAGCTAGCCCATAAACAATCCATTTTACCTAAGTTAGCTCTAAAATGACCCATTTACCTTAGTTAGCTTATAAATGATCCAGTTTATCCAAGTCAGCTCTAAAATGATCCATTTTACCTAGATTAGCTCCTAAGTGATCCATTTTACCTACTTTAGCTTTAAAATGACCCATTTCACCTACGTTAGCTCCAAAATGACCCATCTTACCTAGGTTACCTCCAAAATGACCCATCACACCTAGGTTAGCTCTAAAATGATGCTTTTTACTAAGTTAGCTCATAAATGATCCATTTCAACTAAGTTAGCTCATAAACGATCCATTTCACCTAAGTTAGCTAAAAAACGATCCATTTCACCTAAATTAGCTCTTAAATGATCCATTTCACCTAAGTTAGCTCATAAACAATCCATTTCAACTAAGTTAGCTCATAAATGATCCATTTCACCTAAGTTATCTCAAAAACGATCCATTTCAACTTAGTTAGCTAAAAACGATCCATTTCACCTTAGTTAGATCATAAACAACCCATTTGAACTAAGTTAGCTCATAAATGATCCATTTCACCTTAGTTAGCTCATAAACGACCCATTTCAACTTAGTTAGCTCATATATGATCCATTTCACCTAAGTTAGCTCATAAATGACATATACTTCTTGTTCTAGTCTTCTTCTTCTAGTCACCTATTTCTAACTTTATTATTTGCCATTTTGCAGATTTCATTCACTTCATGGAAGCTAGCTTGCTATGATGGAGTGCTTGTTTTTTCTTTCGTTCTCTTCAAGTATTCTTCTAGCTTGCTATGATGGAACTTTCTATCTTGATGAAACTTTGCATTGTAATATGTATGGATGGAACAATGTGTATGTGCAACTTGATGGAACTTGCTTATGTATGAATGGATGAAACTTATGTTGCTGGATATGTGATATGTTTGCTATTAAATAGCCCTGTGAAATATATCTATATATGTGATATATATTTGCTGTGAAAATTGTTGGATTTAAAAAAACAGAAAAAGAGCCAATATGCAGGCTCTTTGCCGTCAGCCACCGACGGCAATGGGCTCTTTGCCGTCCGTGACAGACGGCAAAGAAGCCATGTGCCAACCAACTGTGCTTCCTGGGAGCTCACCCATTTGGTCAGTTTGCCTACAGTGGCTGACGGCAAAGGCAGGATAAATTTTGCCGTCCGCGGCGGACGGCAAAGACCTATCATGTAGTGACGTCTAGCTGACATCATTCGGCGGATGGCAAAGGCATGACAAATTTTGCCGTCAGCGGCGGACGACAAAGGCCTGCCGTTAGCCACCTAACGGACTAACAACACGGTTTTTGCCGTCTGCTTTCTTTGCCATCTGCTGCTGATGGCAAAGGCCCCTTTGCCGTCAGCCGCCTAAAGCAGACGGCAAAGTAGCTCTTTGCCAGACCTTACTTTGTCGGAGCCTTTTGCCGTCCGCGGCAGAGAGCAAAGACCTTTGCCGTCCGCTGTTCATGCCTTTGCCGTCCGCCGTGGCAGATGGCAAAGTAGCTGATTCCTGTCGTGACACTCACGCAATATTTATGGGTATGAAGTTTTAATCGGACATAGAGAAAGATAGGGGCTTATAGTTTTGCCTCCCAACATTTTACCTCAAGGGTAATGTCAACAATAATAGTTCATGAAGACTCACATCCAATTATCTATATATATCAGGATCTTTCCAACATATTGTGCTTGCCATAGGATAAAATGTAAAAAGGAGAGGTGAAGATCACCATGACTCTTATGTAAGGTAGAAGATAAAAGATAGTCCCTTCACAGAGGGAAGCAGAGGTTGTCATGCGCTTTTATGGTTGGATGCACAAAATCTTAATGTGAAAGAACGTCGCTTTTATGATCCATTTCACCTAAGTTATGCAGTCCGTCGCTTTTATTTCTTTCATATCACTAGATCATATGAAGCTAATTTTCTCCGCACTAATAAGTCATACATATTTAGAGAGAAATTTTTATTGCTTGCACCAATGACAACTTGCTTGAAGGATCTTACTCAATCCATAGGTAGGTATGGTGGACTCTCAAGGCAAAAACGGGTTTAGGGATATTTGGAAGCACAAGTAGTATCCCTACTTGGTGCATGACAATATAATTTATCTCAGATGAAAGAAAACATAACCCATTATGCTGTCTTCCTTGTCCAATGTCAACTCTTAGCATGTCATACTTTAATGAGTGTTCATAATCATAAAAGATGTCCAAGATAGTATATTTATATGTGAACCTCTCTTTCTTTATTACTTCCTATTCATTGCAACGATGACCAAAACTATGTTTGTCAACTCTCAACAACTTTTATTCATCATACTCTTTATATGCGAGCTCAGTGCTCTCCATAAGATCCATATGATCTCTTCATTTCTTTTTATTTCTTCTCTTTTATTTTATTCCCTCAAGATCATAGCAAAATCATCAGGCCCTTGACTCAACACTAATCTTTATTATATATAGCTCATGGACTCGATTACATAGAGGGATCATAAAGCAAAACTCACAACTAGATAATACTAAAACTTTATTCTACTAGATCAAGATATTATCAAAAGGATCGAAGTAAGAACAACGGTAAAGATAAAAGTTGTGATGGTGATACGATACCGGGGCACTCCCCCAAGCTTGGCAGTTGCCAAGGGGAGTGCCCATACCCGTGTGATTATGTCTCCTTCTTTGGGGGTGAGGAAGATGATGGTTTTGTTGATGGTGTAGGCTTCTTCCTTAATTTGCGCTTAAGGACGGAATTTTGATCCCTCAGGTCATCAATCTCCTGCTCCAGGCTTAATATCTTTTTGCATAATTTCTGCTTGTTTTCCTACAAGAGGCGGAAAGGGATAAACTCGATCTTAGGTTTCTTTACTCTATCCGCGAGGCTTGAGTTTTTGAACTCCACATGCATGTCCCCAGGTTGAGGTAATGGGACTTCATCTTCATCTGAGATCGTCTCCTCCTTTCCCTTAGGTTCATAGTCCTCTTATTCCTCCGTAGTCCAACCACAATGCTCCACATCCCCATAGACCTTAGGATCTGCAAGGTAATCAACTACATAGCTTTCTCCTTCCGAATCCTGGGACAACATGTTGCTCAAATCTAAAGCAGGACAACTCGAAACAAAGACAGGAGATATTTGCGTGATAAGGTGGTCAAAACCTTCGGGAGATTATATAATGAATTTTTACCGACCAAAAGAAGTATCGTGCAAGAAAACGGAGTCGAGAGAGCACACGAGGTGCCCACGAGGCAGGGGGCGTGCCCAGGGGGGTAGGGCACGCCCTCCACCCTCGTGGAAGCCTCGTGTCCTTTCCGGTCTGCTTCTTATTTTCCTATTTTTCTAAATATTCCAAAACGGAGAAAATTTGCCATTAGAACTGTTTTGGAGTCGGTTTACTTACCGTACCACATACATATTCCTTTTCAGGGTCTGAAATGTTCTGGAAAGTGTCCCTTATGTATTCCTCCGGGGTTACGGTTTCAATGATATTAGTTTCAACATTTATAGGATTACCTGAGATATAGTGTTTGATTCTTTGACCGCTCACCACCCTCGGATTTGTGCCTTCGAAGTTGTTGATTTTTATGGCACCAGAACAATAGACCTCCTCGATAACGTAAGGACCTTCCCATTTAGAGAGAAGTTTGCCTGCAAAAAATCTTAAACGAGAGTTGTATAGCAATACATAATCACCTACATTAAACTCACGCTTTTGTATCCTTTTATCATGCCATCGTTTAACTTTTTCTTTAAACAATTTGGCATTTTCATAGGCTTGGGTTCTCCATTCATCAAGTGTGCTAATGTCAAATAACCTCTTCTCACCGGCAAGTTTGAAATCATAATTGAGCTCTTTAATGGCGCAATATGCCTTATGTTCTAGCTCAAGAGGTAAATGACATGCTTTACCATAAACCATTTTATACAGAGACATACCCATAGGATTTTTATATGCAGTTCTATAGGTCCATAATGCATCATCAAGTTTCTTGGAGTAATTCTTTCTAGATCTATTAACAGTCTTTTGCAAAATTAATTTGAGCTCTCTGTTACTCAATTCTACTTGACCACTAGACTCTGGGTGATAAGGATATGCAATTCTATGATTAACGTCATACTTAGCAAGCATTTTATGAAAGGCACCATGAATAAAATGTGAACCACCATCAGTCATTAAATATATAGGGACTCCAAACCTTGGGAAATAACTTCTTTAAGCATCTTAATAGAGGTGTTGTGATCAGCACTACTAGTTGGAATAGCTTCTACCCACTTAGTAACGTAATCAACAACAACTAAAATATGTGTATACCCGTTAGAGGAAGGAAAGGGTCCCATATAATCAAAGCCCCAAACATCAAATGGTTCAATAACAAGTGAATAATTCATAGGAATTTATTGACGTCTACTAATATTACCAATTCTTTGACATTCGTCACAAGATAAGACAAACTTACGGGCATCCTGGAAGAGAGTAGGCCAATAAAAACCAGATTGCAATACCTTGTGTGCAGTTCTATCTCCAGCATGGTGTCCTCCATAAGCCTCGGAGTGACACTTGCGTAGGATCTGTTCCTATTCATGATCAGGTACACAACGTCTAATAATAACATCTACTCCTTGTTTATAAAGATGTGGGTCATCCCAAAAGTAATGTCTCAAATCATAGAAGAACTTTTTCTTTTGCTGGTATGTGAAACTAGGTGGTATATATTTAGCAACAATATAATTAGCATAATCAGCATACCATGGAACAGTTGAAGAAGCATTTATGACATTTAATTGTTCATCAGGAAAGCTATCATCAATAGGTAGTGGGTCATCAAGAACATTTTCTAACCTAGACAAGTTGTCTGCAACGGGGTTCTCAGCTCCCTTTCTATCAATAATGTGCAAATCAAATTCTTGTAGTAAGAGAACCCATCTAATAAGTCTAGGTTTAGCATCTTTCTTTTCCATGAGGTATTTAATAGTAGCATATCAGTGTGAATAGTTACTTTAGAATCAACAATATAAGGTCTGAACTTATCACAAGCAAATACAGCTGCTAAGAATTCTTTTTTCAATAGTAGCATAATTTCTCTGGGCATTGTCTAGAGTTTTACTAGCATATTGAATAACATTTAATTTCTTATCAACTCTTTGCCCTAGAACAACACCTACAGCATAATCATTAGCATCACACATAATTTCAAAGGGTAAATTCCAATCAGGTGGCTAAACAATAGGTGCAGAAATCAATGCTTTCTTAAGTAATTCAAATGCTTCTACACAATCATCATCAAAGACAAAAGGAATATCTTTTTGTAATAGATTAGTCAGAGGCCGAGAAATTTTTGAGAAGTCCTTAATGAACCTCCTATAAAAACCGGCGTGACCGAGGAAGCTTATTATACCTTCAATGTCCTTGGGACATGGCATCTTTTCAATAGCATCAACTTTAGCCTTGTCAACTTCAATACCTCTTTCAGAAATTTTATGCCCCAATACAATACCTTCATTAACCATAAAGTGGCATTTCTCCCAATTCAGAACAAGATAAGTTTCTTCACATCTCTGCAAAACTCGATCAAAGTTGCTCAAGCAATCATCAAAAGAGGATCCATAAACGAAGAAATGTTCCATGAAAACCTCACATATCTTTTCACAAAAGTCAGAAAATATAGCCATCATGCATCTTTGAAAGGTAGCAGGTGCATTACATAAACCAAAATGCATATGTCTATAAGCAAAAGTACAGAAAGGGCAAGTAAAAGTGGTCTTAGCTTGATCATTAGCTGACACAGGTATTTGAGAGAAACCAGAGTAACCATCTAGAAAGCAAAAATGTGTGTGTTTGGATAATCTTTCTAGCATTTGATCAATAAAAGGTAAGGGGTAATGATCTTTTTTAGTAGCCTTATTTAATTTGCAAAAATCAATTACCATCCTATAACCTGTAATAATTCTTTGCAGAATCAATTCATCTTTATCATTAGGAACAACAGTAATGCCTCCCTTCTTAGGGACACAATGGACATGACTTACCCACTGACTACCAACAACGGGATAAATTATACCTGCCTCAAGGAGCTTTAATATTTCCTTTCTTACCACTTCTTTCATCTCAGGATTCAGCCGTCATTGGTGATCAATAACTGGTTTGGTGTCTTTCTCCAAATTTATTTTGTGTTGACATAGAGTGGGACTAATGCCCTTAAGATCATCAAGAGTATGTCCAATAGCAGCACAGTGCTTCTTCAGAGTTTTCAATAATTTTTCTTCTTCATGCTCTGAAAGGTTAGCACTAATAATAATAGGATATATCTTCTTTTCATCAAGATAAGCATATTTAAGAGTATCAGGTAATGGTTTAAGCTGAAACACGGGATCACCCTTGGGTGGAGGAGGATCCCCTAGGATTTCAACAGGTAAGTTGTGTGTTAAGAATACGTCCCTGTTTAAAGAATACTTCATCTATTTCCCTTTTTTCATTCATAAACATATCATTCTCATGGTCTAGTAAATATTGTTCTAAAGGATCATTAGGAGGCACAACAATAGAAGCCAGACCAATAATTTCATCTTTGCTAGGCAATTCTTCATCACGGGGTTGTCTACGGAATTTAGAAAAGTTAAACTCATGAGACATATCATCCAAACCAATAGTAACAACATCCTTCTTGCAATCTATCTTAGCATTAACAGTATTCAAAAGGGTCTACCAAATATAATGGGACAAAAGCTATCTTGAGGGGAACCAAAAAGAAGAAAATCAGCAGGATATTTAACTTTCCCACACAAGACTTCAACATCTCTAACAATCCCAACTGATGAAATAGTGTCTCTATTGGCAAGCTTAATTGTGACATCAATCTCTTCTATCTCAGCAGGTGCAATATCATGCATAATTTCTTTGTATAAGGAATGAGGTATTGCACTTGCACTAGCACCCATATCACATAAGCCATGATAGCAATGATCTCCTATTTTAACTGAAATAACAGGCATGCCTACAACAGGTCTATGTTTATTTTTCGTATCAGGCCTAGCAATTGTAGCATCTTCATCACAGAAGTAAATAACATGCCCATCAATATTATTAGCTGATACGTCTCCGTCGTATCTATAATTTTTGATTGTTCCATGCCAATATTATTCAACTTTCATATACTTTTTGGCAACTTTTTATATTATTTTTGGGACTAACATATTGATCCAGTGCTCAGTGCCAATTCCTGTTTGTTGCATGTTTTTGGTTTCGCAGAATATCCATATCAAACGGAGTCCAAACGGGATAAAAATGGACGGAGCTTATTTTCGGAAAATATGGAAAATTCGGAAGGAAAATCAACGAGAACCAGTGCCCGACGTGGTCATGAGGCAGGGGGCGCGCCCCCTACCCTCATGAGCCCACCGTAAGGCAGTTGACGCTCTTCTTTTGCCGCAAGAAAGCTAATATTGGGAAAAAAATCACAGCGAAGGTTTCAGGCCAATCGGAGTTACGGATCTCCATATATATACGAAACGGTGAAATAGAGCCAGAACAGAACACAGAACCAGAGAGAGACAAAGAGACAGATCCAATCTCGGAGGGACTCTCGCCCCTCCCATGCCATGGAGGCGAAGGACCATTGGGGAAACCCTTCTCCCATCTAGGGAGGAGGTAAAGGAAGAACAAGACGAAGGGGCCCCCTCTCCCCTTCTCTTCCAGTGGCGTGGAACGCTGCCATGGCCATCATCATCATCACCGTGATCTACACCAACACCTTCGCCATCTTCACCAACATCTCCATCACCTTCCCCCCTCTATCTACAGCGGTCCACTCTCCCACAACCCGCTGTACCCTCTACTTGAACATGGTGCTTTATGCTTCATATTATTATCCAATGATGTGTTGCCATCCGATGATGTCTGAGTAGATTTTCGTTGTCCTATCGGTGGTTGATGAATTGCTATGATTGATTTAATTTGCTTGTGGTTATGTTGTTGTCCTTTGGTGCCATCATATGAGCGCGCGCGTGGATCACACCATAGGGTTAGTTGTATGTTGATAGGACTATGTATTGGAGGGCAAGAGTGACAGAAGCTTCAACCTAGCATAGAAATTGATGCATAAAGGATTGAAGGGGGGCCAATATATCCTAATGTTATGGTTGGGTTTTACCTTAATGAACATTAGTAGTTGCGGATGCTTGCTAATAGGTCCAATCATAAGTGCATAGAATTCCAAGTAAGGGATGACATGCTAGCGGTGGCCTCTCCCACATAATACTTGCTATCAGTCTAGTAAAGTAGTCAATTGCTTAAGGGACAATTTCGCAACTCCTACCACCACTTATCCACACTCGCTATATTTACTTTAGTTGCTTCTTTACCTTAACAACCCCTAGTTTTATTTCCGTGTTCTTTATTATCTTGCAAACCTATCCAACTACACCTACAAAGTACTCCTAGTTTAATGCTTGTTCTAGGTAAAGCGAACGTCAAGCGTGCGTAGAGTTGTATCGGCGGTCGATAGAACTTGAGGGAATATTTGTTCTACCTTCCGCTCCTCGTTGGGTTCGACACTCTTACTTATCGAAAACTGTTGCGATCCCCTATACTTGTGGGTTATCCAGACCTTTTTCTGGCGCCGTTGCCGGGGAGCAATAGCGTGGGGTGAATATTCTCGTGTGTGCTTGTTTGCTTTATCACTAAGTAATTTTTATTTGCTGTTCTTAGTTGTTTCCTATCTTTAGTTATGGGTAGGAAATGCAAAATACCAAAAAAATTAGTTGTACCTACTGAACCAATGGTTGAAGAACCAATCAAAATCTATCACACTACTGAAGGTTATTACTTGGATCATCTTCGATCCCTATGTGCTCGTGCTGAAACCCCAACTAGCTTAGTTGAGGGCAAATCTTTAGATGGGCATGCTTGTTATGCGCGACACCGTATATCTGAAAAAGGGAAATTATTATGGAGTCAAATTCAACGTTTGTAATGCTATGCTTGGAATTTATGTGAATTATATGATTTTACTTGTTGTTCCGAAAACCGTAAGAAACACCTTCCCTACCAATGTGAGTTTATTGATAATGGAATCTTATATTCTTATGCTAAAGGTGTTTATAGTTACTATGATGTTCACCAAATTGAAGAATTTTTTGCTTTTGAGGGTGCTTATGAAATTGCTTCTTTGATTGAAAACTATGATGCTACTTTTCACAAATCTGAAAATTTTGCTATACTTAAATATTGCTATGATAATTATGCTTCTAATACCTATGTTAAACAATATATTGAGGAATACTCTGCTGTCCAAAAAGAGACTAATATTTTGCAGGAGTCTATGGAAGAAGAAATTGATGACATTGTGAGCCCACTGGATGAAAAATATGAGGAGGAGAGCGAAGAACAAAAGGAGGAAGAGCGGATTGATCACCCGTGCCCACCTTCTAATGAGAGTAACTCTTCAACTCATACATTGTTTAATTCCCCTTCATGCTTACCGAAGGATGAATATTATGATAATTGCTATGATCCCGTCGATTCTTTTGAAATATCCCTTTTTGATGATGCTTGCTATGCTTGTGGCCAAGATGCCAATATGAATTATGCTTATGGAGATGAACTTGCTATAGTTCCTTATGTTAAACATGAAATTGTTGCTATTGCACCCACACATGATAGTCCTATTATCTTTGTGAATTCTCCTGATTATACTATATCGGAGAAGTTTGCACTTATTAAGGATTATATTGATGGGTTGCCTTTTACCGTTGCACATGATGATTTCGATAAATATAATATGCATGTGCTTGCTGCTACTACTTTCAATTATTATGAGAGATGAACTATATCTCCACCTCTCTATGTTTCCAACATGATAAAATTGCAAGAAACTGTTTATACTATGCATTGGCCTTTACTAGGTGTGCATGAATTGTTCTTATATGACATGCCGATGCATAGGAAGAGAGTTAGACTTCGTCATTGCTTGATATATGTTGCTTTGTGCTCACTACTAAATTACAAATCATTGTTAATTAAAAATGGCTTTGATATACCTTGGGATCCGGGTGGATTCACTACTTGAGCACTATATGCCTAGCTTAATGGCTTTAAAGAAAGCGCTGCCAGGGAGACAACTTGGAAGTTTTAGAGAGTCATTTATTTCTGTTGAGTGCTTTCATATAGTTTAAAAACAACAAAAATAAAGAGGGGAACCCAAAACTTTTCAAAAAGGAAAGTGAAAGTGAGAAAGACAAGCATTGTTGAAGTGGGAGAGCTCCTTGAACTTTGTTCACGCTCACGACAACTTTGTGAATCTTGATTACAGAAACTTTTCAATAAAAATAATTATCCCCTTGTACAATTCCATTGCATTATAAAAATAATGTGCCAAGGTTTTCCTTTAGGATGTTTACATTTGCTTGATGGTTTGTACGGTGCAGGACAGAAACTTTGGCTGTAGTGCACGATTTTACATTTTTAGCTGGAACATGAAATGGTTCTGATTCTTTTTGCACTGTCTTCCTATACAAAGTTTTTATTTTTCCTAATTTTGGCAGAATTTTTCAAGTATCATAAGTATGGTGAATATTCAGATTGCTACAGACTGTTCTGTTTAAGACAGATTCTGTTTTTGATGCATAGTTTGCTTGTTTTGATGAAACTATCAATTTATATCAGTGGATTAAGACATGAAAAAGTTATACTACAGTAGACACAATGAAAAAACAAAATATGAATTGGTTTTCAACAGTACTTATAGTGGTGATTTGCTTTATTATACTAATGGATCTTACCGAGTTTTCTGTTGAAGTTTTGTGTGGATGAAGTGTTCGATGATCGAGAAGGTCTCGATGTGAGAAGAAGGAAGAGAGGCAAGAGCTCAAGCTTGGGGATTACCGAGGCACCCCAAGTAAATATTCAAGGAGTCTCAAGCATCTAAGCTTGGGGATGCTGGGAGGGCATCCCCTCTTTCTTCAACAAGTATCGGTATGTTTTCGGATTTGTTTCATTCATGCGATATGTGCAATCTTGGAGCGTCTTTTGCATTTAGTTTTCACTTTTCTTGTATGCACCATGATGGTATGAGATAGTCCTTGGTTGATTTATAGAATTCTCTTTGCACTTCACTTATATCTTTTGAGTATGGCCATATAGAATGCTTCATGTGCTTCACTTATATCATTTGAAGTTTGGATTGCCTATTTCTCTTTACATAGAAAACCGCCATTTGTAGAATGCTCTTTTGCTTCACTTATATTTGTTAGAGCGTGGGCATATCTTTTGTAGAAAGAATTTAACTCTCGTGCTTCACTTATATATATTTAGAGAGATGACAGGAATTGGTCATTCACATGGTTAGTCATAAAATCCTACATAAAACTTGTAGATCACTAAATATGATATGTTTGATTCCTTGCAATAGTTTTGCGATATAAAGATGGTGATATTAGGGTCATGCTAGTGGGTAGTTGTGGATTGTAGAAATACTTGTGTTGAGGTTTGTGATTCCCGTAGCATGCACGTATGGTGAACCGTTATGTAACGAAGTCGGAGCATGATTGATTTATTGATTGTCTTCCTTATGAGTGGCGGACGGGGACGAGCGATGGTCTTCTCCTACCAATCTATCCCCCTAGGAGCATGCGCGTAGTACTTTGTTTTGATGACTAATAGATTTTTGCAATAAGTATGTGAGTTCTTTATGACTAATGTTGAGTCCATGGATTATACGCACTCTCACCCTTCCACCGTCGCTAGCCTCTCTAGTACCGTGCAACTTTCGCCGGTACCTTAAACCCACCATATACCTTCCTCAAAACATACACCATACCTACCTATCATGGCATTTCCATAGCCATTCCGAGATATATTGCCATGCAACTTCCATCATCATCATATACATGACTTGAGCATTCATTCTCATATTGCTTGCATGATCGTAAGATAGCTAGCATGATGTTTTCATGGCTTGTCCATGTTTTGATGTCATTGCTACGCTAGATCATTGCACATCCCGGTACACCGCCGGAGGCATTCATATAGAGTCATATCTTTGTTCTAGTATCGAGTTGTAATATTGAGTTGTAAGTAAATAAAAGTGTGATGATCATCATTATTAGAGCATTGCCCCAGTGAGGAAAGGATGATGGAGACTATGATTCCCCCATAAGTCGGGATGAGACTCTGGACTTTACAAAAAAATAAAAGAGGCCAAAGAAGCCCAAAAAAAGAGGCCAAAGAAGCCCACCAAAAAAATAAAAAAAATTAAAAAAAAACAAAAAAATGAGAGAAAAAGAGAGAAGGGGCAGTGCTACTATCCTTTTTCTACACTTGTGCTTCAAAGTAGCACCATGTTCTTCATATACAGAGTCTCTTGAGTTATCACTTTCATTTACTAGTGGGAATATTCATTATAGAACTTGGCTTGTATATTCCGATGATGGGCTTCCTCAAATGCCCGAGGTCTTCATGAGCAAGCAAGTTGGATGCACACCCACTTAGTTTTAGTTGGAGCTTTCATACACTTATAGCTCTAGTGCATCCGTTGCATGGCAATCCCTACTCACTCACATTGATATCTATTGATGGGCATCTCCATAGCCCGTTGATACGCCGAGTTGATGTGAGGCTATCTTCTCCTTTTTGTCTTCTCCACCATCATATTCTATTCCACCTATAGTGCTATGTCCATGGCTCACGCTCATGTATTGCATGAAAGTTGAAAAGGTTTGAGAACGTCAAAAGTATGAAACAATTGCTTGGCTTGTCATTGGGGTTGTGCATGATGTGAATATTTTGTGTGGTGGAGATGGAGCATAGCCAGACTATATGATTTTGTAGGGATAACTTTCTTTGGCCTTGTTATTTTGAAAAGACATGATTGCTTTATTAGTGGGCTTGAAGTATTATTGTTTTTATGTCAAATGATAGACTATTGCCTTGAATCACTCATATCTTAATATTCATGCCATGATTAGACATATGATCAAGATTATGCTAGGTAGCATTCCACATCAAAAATTATCTTTTTTATCGTTTACCTACTTGAGGACGAGCAGGAATTAAGCTTGGGGATACTGATACGTCTCCGTCGTATCTATAATTTTTGATTGTTCCATGCCAATATTATTCAACTTTCATATACTTTTTCGCAACTTTTTATATTATTTTTGGGACTAACATATTGATCCAGTGCCCAGTGCCAGTTCCTGTCTGTTGCATATTTTTGGTTTCGCAGAATATCCAAATCAAACGGAGTCCAAACGGGATAAAAATGGACAGACCTTATTTTTGGAAAATATGGAAAATTCGGAAGGAAAATCAACGCAAACCAGTGCCCGACGTGGTCATGAGGCAGGGGGCGCGCCCCCTACCCTCATGAGCCCACCGTAAGGCAGTTGACGCTCTTCTTTTGCCGCAAGAAAGCTAATATTCGGAAAAAAATCACGGCGAAGGTTTCAGGCCAATCGTTGTTACGGATCTCCATATATATACGAAACGGTGAAATAGAGCCAGAACAGAACACAGAACCAGAGAGAGACAGAGAGACAAATCCAATCTCGGAAGGGCTCTCGCCCCTCCCATGCCATGGAGGCCAAGGACCATTGGGGAAACCCTTCTCCCATCTAGGGAGGAGGTCAAGGAAGAAGAAGACGAAGGGGCCCCCTCTCCCCTTCTCTTCCGGTGGCGCCCAGAAT
The DNA here is from genome assembly GCF_003073215.2 of Triticum urartu. Taxonomy (NCBI): domain Eukaryota; kingdom Viridiplantae; phylum Streptophyta; class Magnoliopsida; order Poales; family Poaceae; genus Triticum; species Triticum urartu. The sequence continues at coordinate 586,752,376 of NC_053028.1, read as the reverse complement.
GCTGTCTTGGCCATCATCATCATCACCGCGATCTACACCAACACCTCCGCCATCTTCACCAACATCTCCATCACCTTCCCCCCTCTATCTACAACGGTCCACTCTCCCGCAACCCGCTGTACCCTCTACTTGAACATGGTGCTTTATGCGTCATATTATTATCCAATGATGTGTTGCCATCCTATGATGTCTGAGTAGATTTTCGTTGTCCTATCGATGGTTGATGAATTGCTATGATTGATTTAATTTGCTTGTGGTTATGTTGATGTCCTTTGGTGCCCATCATATGAGCGCGCGCGTGGATCACACCATAGGGTTAGTTGTATGTTGATAGGACTATGTATTGGAGGGCAAGAGTGTCAGAGGCTTCTACCTAGCATAGAAATTGATGCATACGGGATTGAAGGGGAGCCAATATATCTTAATGCTATGGTTGGGTTTTACCTTAATGAACATTAGAAGTTGCGGATGCTTGCTAATAGTTCCAATCATAAGTGCATAGAATTCCAAGTAAGGGATGACATGATAGCGGTGGCCTCTCCCACATAATACTTGCTATCGGTCTAGTAAAGTAGTCAATTTCTTAAGGGACAATTTCGCAACTCCTACCACCACTTATCCACACTCGCTATATTTACTTTAGATGCTTCTTTACCTTAACAGCCCCTAGTTTTATTTTCGTGTTCTTTATTATCTTGCAAACCTATCCAACAACACCTACAAAGTACTTCTAGTTTAATACTTGTTCTAGGTAAAGCGAACGTCAAGCGTTCGTAGAGTTCTATCGGCGGTCGATAGAACTTGAGGGAATATTTGTTCTACCTTTAGCTCCTTGTTGGGTTCGACACTCTTACTTATCGAAAACTGTTGCGATCCCCTATACTTCTGGGTTATAATCAGCCAAGAGATCTTTAACAATATCAATATTAGGTTCAACTTTAACTTTCTCAGGATGTTTATAAGTTCTAATATTACTTTTACGAACCACAGTTGAAGCTTTAGCATGATCCTTTATTGTAAAAGGGAAAGGTGGTTTCTCAACATAAGCAGTAGGAACAATAGGATCATTATAAGTGATAGTCTTTTCTTCAACTTTAATAGGTGCAACTACTTTTACTTCAATGGGAGGATTATATTTAAACCACTTATCCTTAGGGAGATCAACATGAGTAGCAAAGGATTCACAGAAAGAAGCTACTATCTCATAGTCAAGTCCATATTTAGTGCTAAATTTACGGAAAACATCAGTATCGTTAAAAGATTTAACACAATCAAACTTAGGTGTTATACCTGACTCCATACCTTCGTCGAGATCCCAATCGTCAGAGTTGCGTTTAATTCTCTCCAATAAATTCCATTTGAATTGAATAGTCTTCATCATAAAGGAACCAGTACAAGAAGTATCGAGCATGGAGCATTGTTGTCAGAAAGCCGAGCATAATTTTTTTGAATAATCATTTCTCTTGAGATCTCATGATTGGGGCACGAATATAACATTGACATAAGCCTCCCCCAATCTTGAGCGATGCTTTATCCTTCACGAGGCCATAAATTATATATATAATTACGATCACGATGAACAAGATGCATAGGATAAAACTTCTGATGGAATTCCACTTTCAACCGTTTGTAGTCCCATGATCCCATATCATCACATAGCCTATACCATGTCAATGCATCTCGCTTCAAAGATAAAAGGAAGACTTTCTTCTTGATAAAATCATCGGGCATACCTGCATGCTTAAATAATCCACAAACTTCATCCACATAGATTAAGTGTAAATCGGGATGCAATGTTCCATCTCCTGCAAAAGGATTAGCTAGAAGTTTCTCTACCGTACCCGAAGGAATTTCAAAGTAAACATTTTCAGTAGGTTCAGTAGGTTGAGGGGTAACTAATTTTGGTTCCGGACGAGGTAAAAATACCCCGAACAAACCCCTCAAAGGATTACTTTCCATAGTAACAAGTGACAATAAATTTCAACACACTATATAAAACTTTCCTTACCAAATTCCTCCTACCAAAGGCACTTCACTCCCCGGCAACGGCGCCAGTAAAGAGTCTTGATGACCCACAAATGTAGGGGATCAATCATAGCCTTTTCGATAAGTAAGAGTGTCGAACCCAACGAGGAGCAGAAGGAAATGATAAGCGGTTTTCAGCAAGGTGTTCTCTACAAGCACTGAAATTATCGGTAACAAATAGTTTTGTGATAAGGTAATTTCTAACGAGTAGCAAGTAATAAAAGTAAATAAGGTGCAAAAAGATGGCCCAATCCTTTTTGTAGCAAAGGGAAAGCCTCAACAAACTCTTATATGAAGGAAAGCGCTCCCAAGGACACATGGGAATTATCGTCAAGCTAGTTTTCATCACGATCATATGAATCGCGTTTGGTACTTTGATAATTTGATATGTGGATGGACCGGTTCTTGGGTGCTGTCCTTACTTGTACAAGCATCACACTTACGATTAACCCCCATTGCAAGCATCCGCAACTACAATAGAAGTATTAAGGTAAACCTAACCATAGGATGAAACATATGGATCCAAATCAGCCACTTACGAAGCAACGCATAAACTAGGGTTTAAGCTTCTGTCACTCTAGAAACCCATCATCTACTTATTACTTCCCAATGCCTCCCTCTAGGCCCAAACAATGTTGAAGTGTCTTGTAGTCGACGTTCACATGACACCACTAGAAGGACGACAACATACATCTCATCAAAATATCGAACGAATACCAAATTCACATGACTACTAATAGCAAGACTTCTCCCATGTCCTCAGGAACAAACATAACTACTCACAAAGCATATTCATGTTCATAATCAGAGGGGTATTAATATGCATAATGGATCTGAACATATGATCTTCCACCAAGTAAACCAACTAGCATCAACTACAAGGAGTAATCAACACTACTAGCAACCCACAGGTACCAATCTGAGGTTTGGATACAAAGATTGGATACAAGAGATGAACTAGGGTTTGAGATGAGATAGTGATGGTGAAGATGTTGATGGATATTGACCCCCTCCCGATGAGAGGATCGTTTGTGATTATGATGGTGATGATTTCCCCCTCCCGGAGGGAAGTTTCCCGGGCAAAACAGCTCTGCCGGAGCCCTAGATTGGTTCCGCCAAGGTTCCGCCTCGTGGCGGTGGAGTATCGTCCCTAAAGCTAGCTTATGATTTTTTTTCTCGACGAAAGACCCCATATAGCAGAAGATGGGCATCGGAGGGCCACCAGGGGGCCCACGAGGCAGGGGGCGTGCCCAGGGGGTAGGGCGCGCCCCCACCCTCGTGGCTGGTGGGTGGCCCCCCTCTGGTACTTCTTGCACTTAGTATTTTTTTATATATTCTGGAAATAACTCCCGTGAAGTTTCAGGACTTTTGGAGCTGTGCAGAATAGGTCTCTATTATTTGCTCCTTTTCCAACCCAGAATCCAAGCTGCCGACATTCTCTCTCTTCATGTAAACCTTGTAAAATAAGAGAGAATAGGCATAAGTATTGTGACATAATGTGTAATAACAGCCCATAATGCAATAAATATCGATATAAAAGCATGATGCAAAATGGACGTATCATACTACTATAGTCTATAGAGGTATGTACTATACTAGTACTAGGAACCGGATGGAGGAGCGTCTGCACTCTTATTATATTTTTAAAATGTGATAAAGCAATCTTCAACACATTTGGTTCTCTTCGAGGGTTCTCGCATGTGATAATGGAAGTTGATTGCATGGAACACTCGCCACAATTCTCGCTTAATTCTGGCTCATATTCTGTTACAAATAGGAGCGCTCGGTAATATTTCCTCTTTTTTTGTTATTCAGCATGTAAATAGGTCAGCAAACCTTGCGGCGCATCTTTGTGCGAACCATGCTTGCAACACTTTGAATGTGGCCGAGAGCTGGCTTGATGAAACACCTTGCTTCCTACTTCTTTTTTTGTGGGGTACCTCGCTTCCTAGTGACCAGTGTCTTGGCTGATCGTCCTAAAATGCTTATATATATATGAATAAAGCTCTCTCATTTACCCGCAAAATAGATTAAGCCATATTAACCGGAAAGGAGGGAGTATGGACTAGCACTACTTGTTGGTGTGTCCCGTCAACTCGCAGAACGAGGAGAAGCTTGCAGGACAAGGTGAAGCTCGCTTACGCCTTTTGCCTAATGCAACGTACCCTCGCCCAGGCGGTGGACATGCATCAGTTCATTCGGCGTCAGATTGCCAGAGGCATACACTGTACTAGTACCGAACATGCGGAGTACCATCGTTGTTTGATTTCATGAGGAGGCGAAGAGCCAAGCGCAAGGTTTAGTAGTATGAGTAGTACTACTAATAGAACCGCATGGTGGAGCCTCTGTACTTTTATTTTTTTTAATCTCTGATAAAGTACACACTTATTCCCGAGAAGGGCGGAAAATGGCAGCACAACATGTAATGATGAGATCGATCAACCATGCTCGAATATATCTTGGCCTCCGTGCGAGCCCGTATGTGTGTTCTCGCTCCTCGTCTCTCTCAAGGAAAGGAGGGTTGGCCATTTTGCCGTCAATTGAGATCGGTGTGCTCACACTCCGGTCCCACATGTCAGTGATATGCCAAGAGGAGGTGTGTTGACCGACTGGTCATACGCGTACTTGGTTTTGCAACTTTATACTACTCCTCCCTCTGTCACAGTTTACAGGGCACACTTCATTATGATGCATTTCTCTCAATGCATTTCCACGACCAGAGAGACTTTAGACGTATTTGGTTTAATGCTCAATTAATTAGGGCGTGGTAACCACAATTTTCTCTCGACGTAGTACTACGGAGTGGAGTAAGTGCATGCATGTGTGTACCCGGGGTGGAAGCACTGCATGCATGTGCGTACGCATTGTTTCCTCTAGTAATAGACGTTGTGCTATAACTACCAATGCTATGTTTTAGGCCGGTCGCTAGTCGCCTTGGTCCCAGAGATTTTCTCTTTTTCTGAAGCGTGCTCTATAAATAGTGACGGATGGAGTAGTATTAGCGGATTCAAAGAAGAGCATATTGATGGTTGCTTTTTCCAAGCAACTTACAATGGGAAAGGTGGGGCTTATGATTTGACCGCTCATTACTCACTATTAATGCGGCGCAACGACCGGTTTGAGTCTCCCATGCGGCTGTGCACTACCCACTCGGTTCTTAAATATACTCTCGAGTATTTGTCTTTCTAGAGATTTCAACGAGTGACTACTCAAATATTTGTCTTTTAGAGATTCAAATGGACTACTACATACGGATGTATATAGACATATTTTAGAGTGTAGATTCACTCATTTTGCTCCGTATGTAGTCACTTGTTGAAATCTCTAGAAAGACAAATATTTAGCAACGGAGGGAGTACACATACGAAGCAAAATGAGTGAATATACACTCTAAAATATGCACATTTTAAATTTGTAAAAAGATAAATATTGTTGATGACAGTTGTGACGACAAAAAAGAAGCATATTCCTTGTCCTAAGGGAAGAGAACAACACGGTTGTGTTTGTCTAAAACGGTGTGAGGACGAGATTGCAATATGGAAAGTACGCCGGACGAGCTACGCTTTGTGCAAAGAACTATGGAAGGTCCACATGCTGCGATGTGGGAAGACGGGCAGTGGAGAAAGGACGGAGGGGATACCTGGAGGTCGTTGGGATGTAACTAGGTGTGCGGCGGTGCGTGGAATCTGCCCATACTGCGGCAGCGAGCAGGTGGCATAGGTCCTACCATGCCGGAGCTTGGTCAGAGCGAACGACGTGTACCGCAGATCGAGACGTGCTGCCTCGGCACCGTCGGACGGAGAAACGATGCACGTCCTCCCTTTCCGTCAGCGGATGGGATGCGGCCGGATCAGTGACCAACGGTGAGAGAGAGAGAGGCCACTGCAGCCTTGTGTGAGATACTCTAAAGAGAGACAAACCAGGCTGGGAGGCTCCATTGTATATAGTGGAGCGGACTACCTTTTTCTCCATAAAAATTGTTTTATATTCTATGTACGTGCCATTGAGCGATATGATTTTATTTAAAAATAACACGCCAACACATCAAGTAGAACTTTGTTTCGTGCACGTGTGGTACACGACCTCCGTACGCAAACAACTGCTACACACGTTCAAATTAGCACGTGGGCTGCCATTTCGTACAGAAATGAGCTCCACCGTGTACCCACGTGGGTGTGGCTGGGCACGAAGCGTGAGTACATGCACGGTCACCTATTCTCTTCTTGTATACGTACACCACCTATGTGGGGTTGTGTGAGAGAGATACAAATGTAGAGAGATATAGTGTGTGGGTTCGTGAGAGTTTTTTTAGGGGGGGGGGTCAATCAAAAAATGTAACATATGCAATGTGTGTGAAAGAGAGTCCTGGATATATCATACATCTAGAGGGGGCGATCCACAAGAAGAGAGTGGAGGTATCATCGACTTGAGGTGTCCATAGAATCGAAGAGAGGGATGATGTATGTGTGTGTGCGCGCGCGGTCGATAAAGCGTGGCATCGAATTTGTGTGTGCCCACGTCAAAGATATAGATTGGCTGGCCTACTAGAACGAGAGAGAGGACAGGTGCAGTTTGTCTCTGTGGCATGGATACCTACCTATAGTGCTCGACTATCGGTGTGTGGGGGGGGGGGGGGGGGGGCCTAATTAACTATAGGGGTACAATGGCTGGTATATGTGTGGAGGAGGAGAGAGGCCTACCTCATGTATTAAGGGAGATCGATCGGCATCCATGCATATGTTTAGGAGAGGAATAAGGTTGGGAGAGAGATAGAGCTAGAGTGTTGGACGGGGTGGTAGTGGAGTTGCTTCTATCAAATGGTGGGATAGGCTTGCTAGACAACCGGAGGGCACGCCTGCAATATCAGTAAGAGAGGGGATGGCTGCTTGTCTATGCACGTGCGTGTGAGAGACGGTTCAGGAGGCATGCACGAATGACGAGGGGGACGATATGGCTGTGGTAAGCAGACATAACTACATAGGAAGATCAATCGTCCTTTGTCAGAGAAAGGAGAGACATAACTTTTGAGGTACGTCGATCGATGGGGGAATAGTTAAAGTCGACCTAGATATATGTTGGGAGATCGATTGGTATACATGCATGTGTGTGTTAGAAGCAAGTGAGGCATGGGGAGAAGGATAGAGAGAGAGGGATGTATCTAGGAGGTGGTGCGAGAGTCATACTATATCGAGGGGGAAGGAGTGTGCGAGTACGAGATCGATGAAAAGAGTGGTGGGACTGAGGCATGGACGGTGCTAAGAGAAGAGGGGAACTTGTGTTTGTGCTAGGCACACCTGGCTAGAGAGGCATATCGATCGATGTGTGCTATAAAGAAGGAGCTGGGGGGGCCTACACACACCATGGGTGTACGACCTAAAGTGAAAAGATGAATTTGCGCGATGGATCTAGAGAATGCTAAGGGAGGTTGAGAGGGATGTGGGCGTTTGCATGGATGAGAGAAAGTTAGCTCTAGCTCACTACAAAGATAACAGGATTGTGTGGGTGTAAAAGACGAATAGAGATCATACTTCATTATAAAAAGCGAATTCAGATATTTGAAGAATTTATCATAGTGTTTTAAACCGACGCATATGTGAATATATATAACGGTGATACACATGGTGTGGTTATGAACATGTTATACTACATATAATATATTTTATCTCTACTCTTATAAAAAACGGAGTCGTTGATGATGGTGTGCCTGCCATCCTGCAATATAGGTCGTCCGATTTATATCTGACAGATAGGAAGGAAACTATGGCAATTTTGAAAAAAGATACCCACACCCCTCTCCATATTTGCAAATTATGCCTCCCCTTGATCATGTTGATGTTCTGTGGAACGCATGGGCATCTTCCTAGTACTACGTATAATATATAGAACATTGATCATAATTTGGGCTAATGTGTGGCTTTTGTAGCTCAGGTCTAAATACTTGTCATAATGTAGGGGGCGGGGCACTATACTATGTGTGATAAACACGGTGTACACGTATGGAACATGGTTTAGATTATGAATATATAGTTAGTACATCAAATGTACTATTATTTGGAATCAAAATCAAGTGTATTCAAAAAATAGAATTCGAGTTCGTGTAGTACACATAGTTCATATCTATCTCTATAGTAATCATGTGGTGTGTTATTAAGGTAATACGCGAATGATGGTTGAAGTTGGAAACAATCATGATTGTAGATTCTTATTGAAATAGAGAAACGAATTCAAATTTAGTTCGAATTGCAGCGGTAGTATAGACATTTGGAATGCACTAAAATGTTGGTATGAGTAGGTTACATGCATTATATAGCAAGCGAAAAAATTTAATTGGACATAACTTGGATTCATACTCCCTACTTCCCTCTATATAGGGCGTAATGCGTTTTTTAAGACCGCCTTTGACTATTGACAAGATTAATAGTACATGACAAGCACAACGTAAAAATTATATCATTGAAAGAACCTTTCACAGACGAATTTAACGATGTGCTTTGTGTAAGTTGCATGTCATATATTATTTCTCTAATATTTCGTCAAAGTTAGCATCGAAAAATGCATTAGGCCCTATATAGATGGAAGGAGGGAGTAGCTTTGAATAGCATTTTTATAGTAAAACGGGGCAAGACTCTCTCTTTGTGTGGTGTGAATATTTTTATTTTTTTCGTTTTCTTTTTGGTCGAGGGAAGTGCGAATTGATTTGGTACGTACAAGTACAATATTACACATTAGCCTTGTCCCTAAAATTCAACCCGCGCCTTGTTATATCCCGAAAATTCAGATATCGTGCTCCTAAAACTGGCGCCTTCACAACCCGCGCCTTGCTATCCTGAAATTACAACGCGCACGAAAACTCCCTCCAGCTGCCAAATCCCGATACGCGAAATCCCCCTTCTAACCCTGAGCCGAAAGGGCCGCTAGTTCAAATCGGTGGGGGGGGGGGTACTTTTGTAACACACCCTACATTTTGGACAAGCGCATTCCTAAGTCATGGTTCACGCCCTCCCATCGCCTCCTTTTTGCCATTCGAAATCCCAGGCCGCCATAACCTCTCCGCTCCAGCTGCGAAACCCCACCCTCCTCCATCCGCCACCTCACCGCTGCCCAGCCAGAGCCTCTTCCCTGACGACATCGTCCACCGCAACAACTTGACGTCCCTCGTCCACCTCCCCGGCTGAGGATCCTCGTCCATCTCATCGTCCTGCCGGTTCAGCCGCCCCGTCCTCCACCTCCAAGGAGCTGCTCCGACGATCGCCTCGTCTATCGCGGCTGCTCCATCCCCACAGCGCCGCCTTAACCTGCTCCACCGGAACCGCAGCATCCTCACCGACTCATCGGACAAAGCCGAGGCCTACTCAGCGCCACCAAAGAGGTTGTACACTCATCGCATCACACCTTCTCCTTAGCACGACCTCCCGGCGCCGATGGTGCTCCATCCTGCACCCCCATGGAGTGGCTACCTTGAAGCCGGTGCCGCGGGCGACATCTCCATGGCGGCTCTGCCCCAGTGCGAGGCCCCTTCGGTGGCAGCGTCCATACCAGCCGAATCTGCTGCTGCTGCTCTGGCTCTCGCTCACTCCCGCTGCTGCTGCTGCTCTCCCCCTTGCTCGTGCTGCTGTTCTGCTCCGATTTAGCTACACTTCAGTCGACTGAATCGACTTTTGGGTCAGTCAATTTTTAGGGGGTGGGCGGCGGGGGGTTCGCCAGAGTTAAGGAAGAACCACCCGCAGCGGGGAAGGGGGCTCGTTGGAGAGGTACCCCACTATCTATCTTAGGGTTTAGGGTGGGTGCGGGGGGGGCTATAGGGCTGGCCGAGGCGGCGGCGGACCGGCGGTGGGGAGTTGTTTCGGGGCGGCGAGGCGGCGCTGGGGCCGGCGGTTCAGCCAGTGGTGGCTGGTGGCTCAGGGGGGTCTAGGTTGAAGATGTACTGCAGGCACTCCCTAAACTACATGTCAAGTGCGTCTCTGCTAGCATTTCGTTCAGTTTCTATAGTAACATTCAGATTCCATAGTAAATTTCAGTTTCGACAGTTAAGTTCAGAGTCAACAGTTTTTACCTCATCTATTGTAGTAGGTGGTTTTTGGTGATGTTAATTTTACATCTATTTTCATCACCTATTGGAGATGCTATTAGAATCCCACTTGAGATTGACGATGTTTGTCTTGTGCTGCTTCAGCCTTGACGTCTTACGGCTCACCGATGCTGCTCCAACGACAGAACGATCCATCACAACAGAGCAGTGCCCTGGACGCTGTCTACAGATTCCTCAGATCTTCCTCCACACCTCCGACAGCCACGTCTGCCTCAAATGCTTCAGCGACCAACCCAATGATGCTGAGGTCGACACGGCTACGGAAAGAGGTTGTACACTTGTTGCATCACTTATTACTATACATTCATGTCGATCCATTAGGGCTATTTTGGTTCGACGGAAAAACATAGCAATAGGGAATTTTCCACTGGCACTCTACTATTCAATTATTCATGTATTTTGTTGAAAGGAATGAAGCAAAACATCCACCTGGACCTACTTTTCAAAATCCTATGCATGAAAACAAGACCAAGTGCATTAGTGGCAGAATAACATTCTAACTGTACATGCTTTCATATGGTTTCACTTTATTTTGGCCACGTTTCTTTGCATTCCTCTACTCTTCCAATTCCTCTAAACCAAACACTCAAGTTGACCGAAATCCTGTGTTTACAAACGCTCTGTTTACCATGTGCATTCCTATCCTATTCCGGTGTTTTTCCTATCCCTGCATTTTTAGAATCATGCAAGCCAAATGATCCCTTACAGAATTACTTCAGTTACAGGTAGGTGTCGAAGAGAACTTTGTGTGGTTTGTCCTGCTCCTTCCGCGACGTCGTCCACCTCAACTGAGCTTCTCCATCAACAGAAACATCTACCAAACCAGACATCATGATTCCTGGCCGTCTTTCGCTGCCTCAGATCTCCTTCCCTGCCGCCGGTACCCACCGCAACGGCATCACCATCATCGACTCAGCAGATGAACCTGAGGAGTATACGAGTCCACAGGAGAGGTAGCACTCTTTTGTTTCTGCTTATGTTTTGCATTGCTTAAAATTACCTGCTACTTTATCTTCCTGTTCACCTCTTGGACTCCAAGTCAGGTCCAAATTAATGTTCAAACTTAACTTCTAAATTAGTTGCGGGCACATATCGAGGAAGCAATGAATAGTATCTCTGTCTAATATCTGGTTCACCTAGGGTATGCCTATGTTTTTCATCTTGGGTGGGAAACAAATAGTAAAGCAATCATCATCTATCTTTTTATTAAATTAAAGCAATCATCAGCCTGCTATCATTATTTTTGGATCCATCCACTGGTTGTTACCATCACTCTAAATTTCTGCATGCTCTCCTTACATAATCTCACCATATTTTTTCCGTATGCATGTCAGATATTGTACACAGTCATGTTGAACATGTAGAGAAAAAGAGAAGAGTTTTGCACGACAATACAATGTCATGCAGACATTGCTCCATGGTGGGTTCAATGGCAAACCCTCCCCACCCTTCTCCAGATTGTAATCTAGAGGAAGATATCTATTCTGAGGCGGATTCAGATGCCGCTGACCATTCCTATTTACCCCCAAGGTGTTTGTTGTACCTTGGCATGATGATGTTAGTCATATCATGCATATGTTGCCTTGCAGTGCCTACTTTTGACATCATATATGTCATATGCTTAGTTTAGACATGTTCTGTAATGCCACCTGTTTAGTTTCTATATCATATATAGGAATTATGCAGTCTCATGTCTTTTAGCCAGCCATAATATACGTGAAATGTGCAATGCCATCCTGTTTAACCAGGCATCATATATTTGCATGACATCTTGCCCATCCTTTTCTTCATTACATTTCCATTTGTCGACAATGTTTGTACATTAAACTACTCTTCCTGTGAATCAGCCATTTGGGTGGGAGATTGATAAATCTGGAGTGAAAACAAGGCCTTCAGAGCAGACAGTGCTACCTGTCGAAGCAGATCTCTTGTTGGGTCCCGATAGCTCCTCAGAGATGGATTCAGAGACATATGGCGAGTCCTATTCCCCCACCGAGGTGTATGCTCTAACTTGGCACGGTTCTACTGCTCATATCATGCATATGATGTCTTGCACTGTATAGTTTAGAAATCATATACACAATATTCATCACCATGTTCTTAGTTCAGATATCGGATATGCGTATGCCCTCCGCTTAGCATATAAATCACATATGTGAATTAAATCATGTGATCCTGGTTACTTAGATAACATGTAGGTGAATTATGTCATGTGATCCTGCTTAGTTATTCATCATATCTTTGAATTATGTTATGCTATGCTATTATATAGACATCATATATGTGAAATTATGTCATGCTATCCGTTTTAGTTAAATAATATACATGTCAACTATTTCATGACCTCTTTTTTCCACACTATCTATTGCATCTGTCTCTCTTACAGTGTATGTACATTCAACTATGTTTCCTCTTTATCAGCCATTTGAATTGCAGCAGGTGATGCCAACATCTAGCCGACTAAAAACACGGTCTTCAAATAAAACAATGCTACCTCTTGGTGGAGATAGCACCCCGGTTGTTCATGCACGAGAACCAGCCCTACCACACATAACCCAAACTCTCGTAGATTGTAACCCTACTACGATGGACAGAGAACCAGCTAAAACAGTGCTACCTCTTGGTGGAGATAGCACCCCGGTTGTTCATGAACGAGAACCAGCCCTACCACACATAACCCAAACTCTCACAGATTGTACCCCTACTGCGATGGACAGAGAACCAGCTTCAGCCAATCTAACCCCAACCCCAGCAGATAGTAACCCGGTTCCTGTTGACACAACACCATCTCCACCACAGAGCTCCCAAACAAGAGCAGTTAGTAAGGCAGCTCCAGTGCCCAAAGGGCCAGTACTACCATGGTGAACCCCAACTCCACCAGTTAGTACGCCTATTCCTGTGGAGGAAGCACAACCAGATAGTCGTAGTTTAGCATCTATCGCATTTGATGTTGTTAAATCGTATGTGTATCTTCCCATCTTGGAAATATTATACTTAAGATGAAGGAAAATGCCAGTTGCACGTGTTTGTCCAGGAGTTATGTGTAAGTAATGTTATTCATGGCAATTACTTTGCTTTGTCCCATACATCCTACCTCCATGATGGTTATAATACAACAATTTTTCCCATTTTTCTCTATAGAGAAGGACCGATTTGGAAACTCAGGATGAGGTAACTTGTGCTAATACCTCTGCTATCTTCAAGAATTCTTGGTGGCAGTATCGGAATTACCTGAAGAAAACGTACTTCACCGGCAAAGAAAATCATCAAATTCCCTTACGTTCTCCTGAGATGCATTTACTGGACGATGACTGGGAACGCCTTGTTCTGTACTGGTCCCGAACCAAGAATGTGGTAAAGTCTATGAGCTCATTTTCTATTTTTAAGCACTATATTCTTGCGTCGTACTGTACTCTTTTCATGTAGAACAAGTGCCTAAATCTGAAGAAACAACTATTCAAATTTAAGATTCCATTGCTATCATAGTTCCAAAAAGCGCTAGGCGTTAATTGTGCGGTTTGCCACCGCCTTGCGCTTTACTGACCAAAGCGCATGCTTATGCGTAGTTATGCACAGATTAAGCGTAGTTATGCGCAATGTGTTTCGCCAACGCCTACAGCCCAGGCGCGCTTAAGCGCTCGCTTAGGCACACCTTTTTTAACTATGATTTCTATCGTGCATACTGCTTTGCTCTTGTATCACTGTATTTACTCATACAAACTTATTTTTAAATTGAAAGATCCAGTCAAAACTCCAATGGCACAGCAGGTATGTTCACGCATGTTTCTTTAACAGACTTGCTCTTATCAATAGCTCTGTTGATTTCAATTTCAATTGTGTATACAGTTGACTTCTCATATCATGCACATTACTAGCATCACAACAGAGCCAATAGTGTTGTTGTACATGTAGACCCGTGGTACCCATCTAAAATCTTGTTGTGTCGTGTAGTTTCCCACGCTTTGTATTCTTTCACTCCTGCTTTGTCTTGAACTGATATGATTTGAACTGTGTCTCTATTTTGATTTCGCAAGACAATGTAGTGACCATAGGACATAGATATATGTTTGTTTGATGCTTTTATTATGTACTAGCACTTGGCAATAGAAGGCTTGGTAGTTTAATCATGTCCACCTTACTAATGAACTGGTTCACCGAAATGAGTTTCATATACTAGTACATGTTAAACCTGTTATGTGTCTGCTTGTTTCTTCTTTTAGAATGCTTACAGAATATTGGGGAAGAGTGCCTTATTAAGAAATGGTAAAGAAAGTAATGAAGATAAGGTTCAGGATAGTGACACATCCTTGTTGGTCTCCAACAAAGCTGATAAAACAGCTAAGGAAGACTATCTCGAAGACAGTGAGACAACCCCAAAGTCCTGTCTTGGTTTAGTGTTCGAGTTACTGGCCACTACAGCTTGCACAAGCTATTCAAACTCACTATCTGAATCAGTTTGGTTTCTGGAGTCTCAACTACAAGCTGAAAGACATCGATTAGCTATGCTGCGACAAGAAGCGGAAGGACTGCGGAAGTCCCTGAAGCATTCAGATGCATACTTTCTGGTGCAACAGCAAGCGCTGGAGGATTTTATTGCCAAACAGGACAAAGCTAATAAGCTGGCTAAGATTATTGCCAACATGGTGGATACCACGTTTCTGAGCTCTTCTAAAGTTGTTTCAGTTATGCTCTTGTTTTGCTGTCGGGTTTATTTGCACTGGTGGCCAGTTTTCACGGCCAATGTATGTAATATGCTGCTTTGTTCCCTATATTTGCACTGGTGGCGAACTTTGATGCCTAGTGGATGTAATATGTGTAATAGCGGTAATAGGTTAGCATTAATTGCTTGCTTATTTATTTCCTTATTGTCTTCTTTAGTTGTTTGCTTGTAGTCACTGCAGTTCTTTTTTTGTGTTTTTCTAGTGGCCACAATAACCTATTTTTGGAAACTAGGTCAAAATAATCATGGCAACACACGGACTGTTGTAACCATGGGCCTTCTACGGGCCATAGGATCCATGGGCCTTCTACGGGCCATAGGATCCATTGGCCTTCTATATGGGCCATAAGATCCATGGGCCTTCTACGGGCCGTATGATCCATGGGCATTTTACGGGCCGTCTGATACCAAAGCTGTCAGGACCCTGATTCGAAGTCACATCGATCTAGCCGGTAACACCTCATATCACTTTGCAGCCTCATACACGGTATTCCCACGGGTTTTGCCTTACCATGGCCCAGGACCGTTTGCGCCTTTTGGCTCACGTATATGATAATGTCGCTAGAATCCATATGACAGAGAACCCGGGCCGACATGGCTAGTCGTGAACCCAAAGCGGCACTAACCTATGGGGACAGGCATACATGAATCACATCGAGCATGTCGGTCAGCAGCGTGTGAATCTAGGCTGTAGCACTGGGCTAACAGGACTCCGGGAACCTGGGCTGTAGCAGTCTAGGCAGGACTCCGGATGTCACCGCGTGACATTTCCCCGAAGGGACAGACACAGGAACGAAGTGAAACACATGCCGGCCAGTCAAGTGATCTGAGCAGTAGTGCTGGGCTAGCAGGACTCCGGTGAACCGGGCTGTAGCGGACTACTATGGCTCAAGGAAGCACTGGACTACACTTCCCCATAAGAGAGGCTGCCAAGGATAAACAACTAGATTGTCGGATCCCACACATACCAAGCATTTCAATCATACACACAATATGCTCGATATGTGTAAATACAACATGGCATCACAACATAACTCTACGACTCAACGTATTTATTCATTAGGCTCCGAGGAGCGAGATATTACAAACATGGGTCTTATGACCCAACACACAGAGCATACAAGCAACAAGCACATGCGGAAGCTTAACTTGTCTGAGTACAGACAACTATAAATGAAGAAGGCTGAGAAGCCTGACTATCTACCAGATCCTACGAAGGGCACAAGATCGTAGCTGAGGTATCAAGCTAAACGTCGAAGTCCACGCGGAACTACTAGCGAGACTGACGTCTCTCTGCAAAACATAAAATAGGCAAACGTGAGTACAAATGTACCCAGCAAGACTTACATCAAAACTAGCTACATATGCATCGGTATCAATAAGGGGGGTGGTGGAGTTTAACTGCAGCAAGCCAGCTTTGACTCAGTGGCTAACCTGAACTACGACTGCAAGCAACTCTTTTGAGGTGGCGCACATGAGTCCACATATTCACCATTCAATACACCACTATGGAACTACTCCCGTCTCCCTACGAGAAGGCCATCCATAGCACTCACACTTATCTTGCGAGTTTTAGAGTATCCACTTTCACTTGTCTATGAACTATGCAAGGGGTCCAAGTTTCTATATCCGAGGAATCCGGCTATTCGAATAGATAATGATAACCCTGCAGGGGTGTACTTCTTCACACACGCTCCCACCACTTACCACCATATACACGTCATGTATCTCGGCAACCTTCAAGCGGAAGCCTGGCGAGGGTGTCGGCCACGGCCTACCTAAACACTTAAGTCTCTAGTCTAGGTTTATCGCCTATCCAGCTTCCATCCGCATGGAGTCCGGCCAAGGTATCCACATACGGCCTTGAACGATGTGAACAGGGTTCCCGAGACACCAAACGGGCGCCCGGTACACCGTGCCACGGTGTATCTACCGCAACATAGCCCACCCCTAGGGTCAGCGCTACGCATGGCCACCAACACATAACCTAAAAACACCAGAAACTATTTGCAACTCCTGGACCGAGTACTAGGGTGATTAAGAAGCCGAGAGGGTCAATTAAGGATCCCAATGCATGGTAGTAGCTGTTCATGGATCACAGACATAGAACTCAGTTCCTGAGGACGGCTGCACTGAGACAACCCACCATGTACTCCTACATGGCGTCTCACCGCTACCTTTACCAAATCGTGTTCACACACTTAGCTCACACACAGTAGGACATGTTCATCACGTTCCAATTCACCCCCGATGAATCAGACCTGACTCAACTCTAAGCAGTAGCAGGCATGACAAACAAGCATGAATGAGTAGGCACATCAGGGCTCAAACAACTCCTACTCATGCTAGTGGGTTTCATCTATTTACTGTGGCAATGACAGGTCATGCAGAGGATAAGGGGTTCAACTACCGCAACAAGTAACAGATGAATCGTTGTTGTCCTAATGCAGTAAAAGAGAGCAGGAGCGAGAGAGTGGGCTTGTATCGGAATGAACAAGGGGGTTGTGCTTGCCTGGCACTTCTGAAGATAGAATAGCTCTTCATCGGTGTCATCGATCACGTCGTCGGAAAGAACGTCTACTGAGAGGGGGCAATTACCGGCAAACAAGGAAGAATACCATCAATGCAATGCAACAATATGATGCATGATCATGACATGGCAATATGTTGTGATTTGGGCTAATGCAACAGAAAGTCATTTAAATTGAAGTGGAATTCAAAACTATATCAAATTCCAACTCCAAACCTATTATGAAATTTTCCCTAATCATGTTTCATCCTAAGCAGTGAGGTTAACTTGCTCAAACATTCATGAAAATGGTACAGATGGATTCCTTGATTTTTTCTGATAATTTTTCATATATAAATCTTTTCAATCTGAGTATAGATTATTTTCTATGATTTTTCAAAGTTTTGGATATTTTCTGAAATAAATAAATCATTTCTAATTTATTTAAAATCCAGAAAGCATTACTGCGTCAGCCTGACATCAGAATGATGTCAGCAGGTCAACAGGGGCTGGTTCGGGTCAAACCTGACCAGTGGGACCCACTGGTCAGTGACTCAGTCCACTAACTGAGTTAGTTAGTGTTAAACTAACCCTAACCAGGGTGTTAGCAGGGCGGGGCCCGCATGTCAGTGTCTAGTTTAGTTAACTAAATTAGTTAGCTCTAATTAATCTCGAGTTAACTAATTAGGGGCTTGGGCCCACATGTCAGAGGCTAATTAAACTAACTAAATAAATTAACACTAACTTGGGTTAATTAGCAGGGCTGGCCCCACCCGTCAATGACCCAGGGTGGTCAAACCCTGGTCAGACGGAGTCAAACCCCCGGGTCAACTCGCCGGAGATGACCCGCGGCTCGTCGCCGGCGAAGCTCGAGATGGCGGAGGGCTCGGGATTTGCCCACCGTCGATGGTTTGGCGCGCCGTTTGCGGCTACGGATTGCTGGCACACGCGCGCATCCATTCCAGCAAGCAGCGGTAGCTGGGATGGCCGGAGCTGACGCTGACGAGCTTGATTCCAGCAGCCGGAGTACGGGGTAGCGCGGGCGCTGGGCTGCAGTGCTCGGGCGAGCCAACGGAGTGGCTAGGCAGCCTCCTGGAGGCGCCAGGAGCATGATGCGGTGCAAGGTCACGGCTGGGTCGAGCTCAGGCTGTGGTGGCGACATCGCCGGCGGAGCTGAGCTCTCAGGCTCGATGGGAACGGCGGCTAGAGAGGGAAATAGATCACGGGAAGAGAGGGGATCGGCGTATTGGCTCACAGCGAGTGCAGGGAGCGCGAGAGCGAGGTCGGGGACGCCCGGTAGCTCCCGAATCGACGGCGACGATCCACGGCGACCGACGAGGGGAATGGCGGTGTTGGCGGCGTCCAGGGGCTTCAGGCACCATGTGGCTCGGTGAGGAGGAAGAGGGGAACGGGGCGAAGCTCTCGGACGCGCCAGGGGAGCAAGGGGGTGGCTGTGGACACGGCAACGGCGAGCGGCGGCGACGGTTTCGCTCGGTTGATCTAGAGGGAGAGAGCCAGGGGAGGGGAGAGAGAGCAGCGAGTGAGGGAGAGGGGACAGGGGCTTCGGGCCATCTCCGTGGCGTAGCTAGAAGGGGTCGGGGAAGCAGGAGGTGGCCAGAGTAGGGTGGAGGTGGCGCGCGCGTGGCGAGCACACGCCCTCGTCCTTCTGGCGAGAGGAGGGAGATGACTGGCATCGGCTAGCTGGGCTGGGCCGTGCTGGGCCAGGCCAGGTGAGCGCCAGGTACAGTGCCCTCTCTTTCTTTCTGTTTTTGTTTTCTATTCTTGTTATTTTGTTTTGATTTAGTTCAAAGACCAAACCATTTTCAAAATTCATGAAAATAATTGTGTGAACTAAATGGACATCTCCAAAGCTACACAACAATTTTCAGAATTATTGAACATAGTTATTGAATTAATTTCAAATGCCCAAAATAAATATTTCTGAAACTCCAAAAATATTGGTTTGAATTTTACCTCTTGCCAATATTTTTACAGAATAACAGGAACATTTCCTTGGACCCATTTGAAAAGATTTTTAATGTTGATTATTTCTGAAGTGATTTCTGAGGGTTTCAACAAACCTCAATTCAACTTTCAGAAATTTTAGACATGATGCATGAGTGCAGATGCAACTATTTCACTCAGGTACTCTAGGGCTGTGACAAGTCACCCCTACTAAACAAGAATCTCGCCCCGAGATTCAGGTGTAGGGTAAGATGAAAGGGGAACACAAACTAACATAATCTTCACGATCCAGGTTGCATCCCTTAGGGTTGTTGATTCGTTGCATATGTTGACTCTGACATCCTTGCCTTTGAGATCTTCATCCACGCGATGACGAGAAGAAAAGAAACTCTCGAAGAATCGATCTTCTTGAAGATCAAGCAACCGACGATCAACTCACAAAATGAGACATAGTGACATCTGTCGAGATGAGACACAATACACACATCAAGAATGATGGAAATGAGCATATGACAAGGTTTAAGTAAGTAGCGGAATTCCCACACCTAGGAGGGTGGTGAACGGTGTCAACGTAGCGAGGGGTTGGGTTGCCATGATACCATAGTGAGACATCTTAAGGAAGGTGACTCGTAGAAATATTCCCTTAAGTGGCAAAAAGAATTACTTTTGATACAAAGATCATTGAAACTCTTTATACCAGCCTGAGGTAATCACAATCAATCGTTGGAAGGGGTTTGAAAGAATGGCATACTCCGACTAGGATGTATGATGTGGACTATCTTGTTGAAGACAACGCAATGGATGATTTTTGCTTATCATCGGAAATGGATGGGACCCATGGTAAGTCCATTTTTGAAGATGATCCTGAACAACAACTACTGAGGTGCAAGCTGGGAACAAAATGCAAATGTTGGGAATGATTCTGGTAACTGGGGAAGAGCTCAACAGTCGAGAGTGAGTCCACTGTTTGAAAAGGTTATAACCTAACCGAGGAAACTGGAGGCAAATCCCAGTTAATGCCAACGGTAAAACCTGGTGCTTGCGCGTGCTCGCAAGAACTTGAGTATCTCCATATTCGTCAAGGTTTTACCAATATCCATGTCAAGGATCCTAGCAACAAAACATACCACCATGATGAATGGTGATGGATGATGCCAATGCAAAGGAAGATAACACTTTCTCAGATTTCACCTTAGCGAGGCCAAGGAAACAAAATCTGGATAATCGACCGAGAGACATTTAGCACTCCGCTTCTAATGTTCTCCTTGATGTCCTAGGATAACTCATTTATTGATATGGTTTGGTATCTAGGACATCAAGTGAAAGGTCGGACTTCGGGAGCACAAGAATCTGTAAGGATTAACTATGGAGGTAAATCCTACGAAATCCTCATGGGAAGGTGGCCAACTTTCTTCAATCGAGATACTACAATAATATGTCTTCCGGCTGGATGTGTTGGCCATGACATCCACTTTACCGGTTATCGAGAGACCAATATTATAGTTCTTGGAAAATGCTCCAACCATCATATCTGCCTGAGATTCAGATCTGGTTGGTGTCAGGATATTCCAGACTCATCGAGTCTAGAAAGGAAAATGAAGGTTTGCAACACAAATCGACGAGACGACGTTGCGAGATTCTCGGGGGAATGAACTATGGTAGTAAGCTCCAAAACATGAGCCGGTTCTGCTACAAGCATGTGAACACGTTGTCCTAGACAAGCATGGTCACCTGGTAGTCTTAAAATGAAACACTACCGAGTTCAGGGGGAACCATCAACGAGGATATCGAAGTCCTTGCGTAGGTCTAACTCTTAAGAAGAAACTTCTTCTCCTTGAACAAATCAATCAGTGGCTTGGTGTGCTAGGGATACGTGTAGAATGTAGATGATCAGTCTATCAGACCATAGAATACTTCGCACATGCATGACTGACTTGGGATGATTCCAGAGGAAGCAAAAACAAACTTTCTCGAATTCACGACTGCAACTTGCATCAGATGCACATGAATTAGAGGAAGTCACATCTTTCAACCGGACATATGCTTCATGATCGGGACATGAGGGCAATGCTTATAAAGTTTCCAACACTAGTGTAATGTTCAAAGTGAATCATGAGGGTGACAAAATGCTGCTGATGGGCTTAACAGCAACTCATCGGAATCTCCGTATCACTGGACTTCCACCACTATGTGAACAATGTGATAGTATTGGTCAGACCAAAGATATAATGGTGTATGCTCGAGGGACAACCGCAAGTAAGACAACATTACGAACATCGTTGGTTCTGATTTGATTTGACGATAGCCCACACTCAAATCAAGGTTTGGACAAGATAATAGATTCAACAGCTGATCACGGGGATCAGTCGATGAAGATATCATCTTTCTTCAACACACACACACACACACACAAGGATATCCCTTAGTGATGAACTAAGTCAGACAAGTTTTCATCTTCCAACTCTCCAAGTTGTTGTCTAGCTTAACCAACTAGCTCAGGGTATCCAACATAGATTCTTGGAGAAGAGGGTGGCTACAAGAAACCAACTTGATCATGAGCTCAACATAGCGATCAGGTGACAGCCTGGTGATACCTCCGAGAAGATATTTGGAAAATCACGAACCACCGATATGTTATTAAGCTCGAGAACAATCTTGCTTTTCAGGGCAAGACGATATGATCAAGGAGCAAGGGATTATCACAGTCCTAACTCATTGGTTGATGAGTGCACCCGGAAATATGGACTAGGTAGCACGTCAATCTTAGAATGATAATTTAATTACCAGCACGCTAAGAATGAGAGTATTATCCATTAACTACCAAGCAACGGAGTTTCTAGGAATATTGCTTTCACACATCAAGGTTCACTTGTTGGCATTCCGGTTATAATAACGCGGAGCTGAGGAACGAACAATGATGGCAAGAAATATTACTGCGTCAAGAATTTATAAAAGGTGGTGCAATTCCCATGACATTCCTGATATAAAGATGGTAATACCCCAAGGTAGAATAGAACAAAAACGAAATTGGCATTTGATCTATGGAATACAACTACTTTGACCCAATCCTAGAAGTGGACGAGGTACTGGAGTTTGTTTCTCGTAGTCATTCTAGAATAGAATGGCTTGATGGACCATAAGAATTATAGGCATCGATGAACACAAATGCACACATACTCTTGGCTATCAACTGATAGAAGATGGTCGGAATACAACTGAAGAGGAACAACTCGAGGAACATATAATTTTCTGAGTTGTGGATGCATAGATTAGTATGTCGAGCATAGCTCAACATTTCTTCCGGACAACCCATGCAGAATGGTAGGACTGGCAGATTCGCAATGAAGAATGGAGAACTCATCAAGAGCACTCTGGTTGTGATCTTATGGTTCAAAGAACTTCTGCCATAGGAGGTTCATAGTATTTGGAAGAAGGATATACCACGGACCTCGAGGACTAATCCAAAGGTTACTAATATCCTAAAGGAACTAGCAACACTATCAACATGAGGTAAGTAGGGTGAATCTCGGGTTCAAAACCCAGTAGTAGAATACCTACTAACTAAATGGCATCACGGGATGCTTTTGAGAATAATGGCCAGAATCACACACTGGGATAAAAAACATGGCTAGATCACTAGGTGACTCCCTAAAACACCTAGGGTCATAGTAATAGCTCCAGCATATATGTCGAGGCAATAGAGTACCTCAACTGACCGGTTAGTGTGATTAATCAGGCCAAAATGGACATCAGGAATAGGAGGAAGGGGTTTGCAAATGCATCAGACTATTTAGAAACCTGGAATGACTCGGACAGCATAACAGCTGTAAATGCTCAAAAAGATTTGAGACAACCTGCAAAAATGGTGGCATAGCCACTCAACAACAATATCAAGGTTCCGAGATCAACTGACAACATACAGAGGTAGTAGGAACGGAACTGAGGCTTGAAACTATCAATTCTATAAGTCTACGGATTAGTAACACGTCATCCTAATAGATAGATGAGAAGGCCTAGTTCTTAATCCCCGTAGAAAAGAAGAGGTTGACTCAGATCAGAAGGCATAGGGTAAAGGAGTAAACAGAACCTTACGTTCCCTTCCACGATCAATTCCCTTACATAACTAAAGCATTTCTAGACTCGACTTCGACCGGCTTGGCTTGGTAATCCTACAGGCAGTCAGGCTCTAATACCAAAGCTGTTAGGACCCTGATTCGAAGTCACATCGATCTAGCCGGTAACACCTCATATCACTTTGCAGCCTCACGCACGGTATTCCCACGGGTGTCGCCTTACCATGGCCCGGGACCGTTTGCGCCTTTTGGCTCACGTATATGATAATGTCGCTAGCATCCATATGACAGAGAACCCGGGCCGACATGGCTAGTCGTGAACCCAAAGCGGCACTACATGAATCACATCGAGCATGTCGGTCAGCAGCGTGTGAATCCGGGCTATAGCACTGGGCTAACAGGACTCCGGGAACCCGGCCTGTAATAGGCTAGGCAGGACTCCGGATGTCACCGCGTGACATTTCCCCGAAGGGACAGACACAGGAACGAAGTGAAACACATGCCGGCCAGTCAAGTGATCTGAGCAGTAGTGCTGGGCTAGCAGGACTCCGGTGAACCGGGCTGTAGCGGACTACTATGGCTCAAGGAAGCACTGGACTACACTTCCCCATAAGAGAGGCTGCCAAGGATAAACAACTAGATTGTCGGATCCCACACATACCAAGCATTTCAATCATACACACAATATGCTCGATATGTGTAAATACAACATGGCATCACAACATAACTCTACGACTCAAACTATTTATTCATTAGGCTCCGAGGAGCAAGATATTACAAACATGGGTCTTATGACCCAACACACAGAGCATACAAGCAACAAGCACATGCGGAAGCTTAACTTGTCTGAGTAAAGACAACTACAAATGAAGAAGGCTGAGAAGCCTGACTATCTACCAGATCCTGCCAAGGGCACAAGATCATAGCTGAGGTATCAAGATAAACGTCGAAGTCCACGCGGAAGTACTAGCGAGAGTGACGTCTCTCTGCAAAACATCAAATAGGCAAACGTGAGTACAAATGTACCCAGCAAGACTTACATCAGAACTAGCTACATATGCATCGGTATCAACAAGGGGGGGGTGGTGGAGTTTAACTGCAGCAAGCCAGCTTTGACTCAGTGGCTAACCTGAACTACGACTGCAAGCAACTCTTTTGAGGTGGCGCACACGAGTCCACATATTCACCATTCAATACACCACTATGGAACTGCTCCCGTATCCCTACGAGAAGGCCATCCATAGCACTCACACTTATCTTGCGAGTTTTAGAGTATCCACTTTCACTTGTCTATGAACTATGCAAGGGGCCCAAGTTTCCATATCCGAGGAATCCGGCTATTCAAATAGATAATGATAACCCTGCAGGGGTGTACTTCTTCACACACGCTCCCACCACTTACCACCATATACACGTCATGTATCTCGGCAACCTTCAAGCGGAAGCCTGGCGAGGGTGTCAGCCACGGCCTACCTAAACACTTAAGTCTCTAGTCCAGGTTTATCGCCTATCCAGGTTCCATCCGCATGGAGTCCGGCCAAGGTTTCCACATACGGCCTTGAACGATGTGAACAGGGTT
This sequence comes from Triticum urartu, assembly GCF_003073215.2. Classification (NCBI taxonomy): domain Eukaryota; kingdom Viridiplantae; phylum Streptophyta; class Magnoliopsida; order Poales; family Poaceae; genus Triticum; species Triticum urartu. The sequence goes on along the minus strand of NC_053028.1, from coordinate 586,727,416 downwards.
CCCGAGACACCAAACGGGCGCCCGGTACACCGTGCCACGGTGTATCTACCGCAACATAGCCCACCCCTAGGGTCAGCGCTACGCATGGCCACCAACACATAACCTAAAAACACCAGAAACTATTTGCAACTCCTGGACCGAGAGGGTCAATTAAGGATCCCAATGCATGGTAGTAGCTGTTCATGGATCACAGACATAGAACTCAGTACCTGAGGACGGCTGCACTGAGACAACCCACCATGTACTCCTACATGGCGTCTCACCGCTACCTTTACCAAATCGTGTTCACACACTTAGCTCACACACAGTAGGACATGTTCATCACGTTCCAATTCACCCCCGATGAATCAGACCTGACTCAACTCTAAGCAGTAGCAGGCATGACAAACAAGCATGAATGAGTAGGCACATCAGGGCTCAAACAACTCCTACTCATGCTAGTGGGTTTCATCTATTTACTGTGGCAATGACAGGTCATGCAGAGGATAAGGGGTTCAACTACCGCGACAAGTAACAGATGAATCGTTGTTGTCCTAATGCAGTAAAAGAGAGCAGGAGCGAGAGAGTGGGCTTGTATCGGAATGAACAAGGGGGTTGTGCTTGCCTGGCACTTCTAAAGATAGAATAGCTCTTCATCGGCGTCATCGATCACGTCGTCGGAAAGAACGTCTACTGAGAGGGGGCAATTACCGGCAAACAAGGAAGAATACCATCAATGCAATGCAACAATATGATGCATGATCATGACATGGCAATATGTTGTGATTTGGGCTAATGCAACAGAAAGTCATTTAAATTGAAGTGGAATTCAAAACTATATAAAATTCCAACTCCAAACCTATTATGAAATTTTCCCTAATCATGTTTCATCCTAAACAGTGAGGTTAACTTGCTCAAACATGCATGAAAATGGTACAGATGGATTCCTTGAATTTTTCTGATAATTTTTCGTATATAAATCTTTTCAATCTGAGTTATAGATTATTTTCTATGATTTTTCAAAGTTTTGGATATTTTCTGAAATAAATAAATCATTTCTAATTTATTTAAAATCCAGAAAGCATTACTGCATCAGCCTGACGTCAGAATGATGTCAGCAGGTCAACAGGGGCTGGTCCAGGTCAAACCTGACCGGTGGGACCCACTGGTCAGTGACTCAGTCCACTAACTGAGTTAGCTAGTGTTAAACTAACCCTAACCAGGCTGTTAGGAGGCCGGGGCCTGCATGTCAGTGTCTAGTTTAGTTAACTAAATTAGTTAGCTCTAATTAATCTCGAGTTAACTAATTAAGGGCTTGGGCCCACATGTCAGAGGCTAATTAAACTAACTAAATAAATTAACACTAACCTGGGTTAATTAGCAGGGCTGGCCCCACGCGTCAGTGACCCAGGGTGGTCAAACCCTGGTCAGACGGGGTCAAACCCCCGGGTCAACTCGCCGGAGTTGACCCGCGGCTCGTCGCCGGCGAAGCTTGAGACGGCGGAGGGCTCGGGATTTGCCCACGGTCGACCGTTTGGCGCGCCGTTTGCGGCTACGGATTGCTGGCACACGCGCGCATCTATTCCAGCAAGCAGCGGTAGCTGGGATGGCCGAAGCTGACGCCGACGAGCTCGGCTGCGGCGGCCGGAGTACGGGGTAGCGCGGGCGCTGGGCTACAGTTCTCGGGCGAGTCAACAGAGTGGCTAGGCAGCCTCCTGGAGGCGCCAAGAGCATGATGCGGTGCAAGGTCACGGCTGGGTCGAGCTCAGGCCATGGTGGCGACATCGCCGGGGGAGCTGAGCTCTCGGGCTCGATGGGAACGGCGGCTAGAGAGGGAAATAGATCACGGGAAGAGAGGGGTTCGGCGTATTGGCTCACAGCGAGTGCAGGGAGCGCGAGAGCGAGGTCGGGGACGCCCGGTAGCTCCCGAATCGACGGCGAGGATCCACGGCGACCGACGAGGGGAACGGCGGCGTTGGCAGCGTCCAGGGGCTTCAGGCACCATGTGGCTCGGTGAGGAGGAAGACGGGAACGGGGCGGAGCTCTCGGACGCGCCAGGGGAGCAAGGGGGTGGCTGTGGACACGGCAACGACGAGTGGCGGCGACGGTTTCGCTCGGTTGAGCTAGAGGGAGAGAGCCAGGGGAGGGGAGAGAGAGCGGCGAGTGAGGGAGAGGGGACAGGGGCTTCGGGCCATCTCGGTGGCGTCGCTAGAAGGGGTCGGGGAAGCAGGAGGTGGCCAGAGTAGGGTGGAGGTGGCGCATGCGTGGCGAGCACACGCCCTCGTCCTTCTGGCGAGAGGAGGGAGATGACTGGCATCGGCCAGCTGGGCTGGGCCAGGCCAGGTGAGCGCCAGGTACAGTGCCCTCACTTTCTTTCTGTTTTTGTTTTCTATTCTTGTTATTTTGTTTTGATTTAGTTCAAAGACCAAACCATTTTCAAAATTCATGAAAATAATTGTGTGAACTAAATGGACTTCTCCAAAGCTACACAACAATTTTCAGAATTATTGAACATATATTTATTATATAATAAATATAGATCCAATTCAAATAGTTATTGAATTAATTTCAAATGCCCAAAATAAATATTTCTGAAACTCCAAAAATATTGGTTTAAATTTTACCTCTTGCCAATATTTTTACAGAATAACAGGAACATTTCCTTGGACTCATTTGAAAAGATTTTTAATGTTGATTATTTCTGAAGTGATTTCTGAGGGTTTCAACAAACCTCAATTCAACTTTCAGAAATTTTAGACATGATGCATGAGTGCAGATGCAACTATTTTACTCAGGTTCTCTAGGGCTGTGACACATGGGCCTTCTACGGGGCGTATCATCATTTCACCAATCATGGGTCGTACTATTCGTGGACAATAACGGGCCGTTAATAGGCCGTATTTGACAACTCTATGAAAACAGCACAGCGGATTTTTTTCGACATGAAAATGGCCCAACGTATTAATGGGCCACAAACGGGCCGACTGTAACCACGGGCTGAATTTGGCCCACAAGCAGAAAACGACAGTAACGGGCCATAAGTAACAGAATGCTGGAAATGAGCCCAAGAATAAATGGGCCCTGAGAAGACCGAAAGATAACATGGGCTGGAAACGGCCCAACGGAATAATGGGCCGTTAATGGGTATAAAGTGATACACTGTTCATTACGGGCCAGTTTTACCACGGGCCGTTAAGGGGCCGAGGGTTACTAAGGGCCTCATATGGGCCGAAAGACATCATGGGCCATACATGGACTGGAAGTTAAAACGGGCTAGAATTCTATTGGACAGCCCAGATAACGCTACTGGGCCTAATTCGGATAGGCCGTAAACGGGCCCTGGGATAGCGGGCGGTAAATGGGCTATATGCGAACATGCCATTAATAGGCTTGCCGTGGGCCGGCCCACCACCTTTTGACCAATTCAAATGGGCCGGCCTTTTCACAGGAATGGGCCTCTGTTGGGCCGTGCGACGTGTCGATGTATCATAGGCGCTTTGGGTCCAATGTGTGGACAACATCTGTCCCAACGGTGAGCCGACACGCGTTTCCTCCAGCCAATGATGATTTTACACGTGCAAAATCCCCATTGGTCGGGGCTGTTAACAGGTTATCGGATCCAAAAACGAACATCATAGCTTAACGACGTTCCGTTACGGTGCATGCCACGTGTCGGTCACCCTTGACGAATGCACTTTTGTGACGCGCGATTTATCGTCATGGAAATGGACACTTCCATGATGATAATTTTGGTAATGTCATGGAACACATCTACGACAGCACATGTATGACTATCTTGATTCTGTCATAAATTTGTCATGCATGTACATGCATGCCAGAAAACGTGACCTACTATGACAAATACGTATCATCACGGAAGTGTATTTTTTCTAGTGTATCAAACCTTTTCGATAATTGAAATTACAATTCTTTATTTGTACACACTCACACACGTTTCTGATAATTTGGCGCATGTGTGGTTGTTCACTTAAGAGAGGGTAGTGTATCGCACGCCCCAGACAGGAAGTGCGACCAGAACGTGTGGATCATTAGTTCATCGGAAGTAGTAGTTTTCTTCACTGGTACGTTAAATTAACAGTTTCGTCAAGTACTTAGACAATTTAAAATGATTGTTATGGAGAGAATAAGAAAACCACTCCACTATATATTAGTAGTATACACGAGAACTATATGGACGCAGCTTCATTGACTTAGTGCACTTGCCTTTGGGTTTATGACAGGTGGGCCCAAAATGTGGCTGGCCCACCTGTCATACAGCCAAAAGCAGGTGCAGTTAAGGCATTGGAGCTTAGTACGTACTACAATAGATATGTAGTACTATATAAGCTGGAGCCTCAATGCTTGTTCACTAGAGTTTGCACTCTCCACACTCTCACCGCACTACATATATATATACACGCTGGAGGCTCAGCATTCCTTTGCTAGGGTTTGCTATATTCACAGTCTCTCACCCAGTCACCCTCTTCACCAGATCTAAACAAGACTATGTTGGCCTCTGTCTCTCTCTCCCCCTCACAGCTGGTGAAGGAGACGTCCGTATCCCGTCACACCGGGAAGGGGAGGAGGTGCAACGTTCACTCTATCGCCTTCGGTGAGGGAGGCAATCCACTGCCGGTTGCGCTGTTCTCTTTCACCCAGTGCCTATGCGGGAGGGCCACCGACCCCTTCTTCCTTGCTGCCGTACGTAGTGTGGGCAGATCCGGCCTCCCACCGCATGCCTTGCCACATCCCGACGACCCTAAGGTATAAGTTTCTTTGAAACCGTCATTGCTCTAGCTCCATGCAGATCTTTTTCGATTCTGTAGTTGAATCTAGGTCTTGGTTCAAAGAGGAAAGAAGGATGCGGTGGGGTGGAGCATGAATCTAGGACATGGTTCAATGAGGAAAGGAGGGAAGGAAAGTAGTATAGACTAGCTATCCAGCCGCTTTGTTGGTCGAAAAGGGAAAAAGAGGGTAACCCAGTACACACATCTGTAAGGAACCGATCTCTTTGTTGAAAAGGGAAAGAAACTGGGGGGGTCGGGTAGTTTGTGCAGGACTAGATTTGCTGCCCTCACATAGGAAAAATGTTCAAAGAGAACAAATATGGGACCAACGCAGATATGCCGCTTGGCTCCATACTCTGCATCACCCATTTATATGTGTGGAAGCACATGGTGCTGGCATGTCCCATGTACCATACACTTTTTTGCTGTTGTTAATCTAAGAACGCTGCTAGAAAATTGAAGCAATGCCACTGTTAAAAGTAAATTACATTCTCAACGAATGTTGTTTTAAGAGAATGTCTCTGTTAATATGAATCAATGCAACCGTTTTAGAAATGCTACTGTCCTACTTTTTTTTCCATCAAGATAAGTTAGATGCTTCTTTTTGTCGCCGTTTGTTTCATCCCCCTTTATTGGCCAGTAATTGTTTCCTTTTTTGCCTCTGATAAAATAGGGATATCTATTCAACTTGTTGCTATACCAAACTTAAACGTCACGCCGACGACTTTGCTTGATTTCAGTGCAACTACACAAAACGAGATTGGATTTCCTATTCGTGTTGGTAGTTTCGTAGGTGATCTTGTGTGCGTCATGACATGTTGGTACTTGCCTTCCTCCACATGACCGTGCAGTGTGTTTTGAGATGTTGTGCTACTTGTATTAGTACTGTTTTAAATAAATGTTGAATTGAAGGTATTGTATTGCTCTCTTTTCCCATTAAGTAGTGAAAAAAAGGTACCAACCAGACATGATGCTTGTTGCTTTGTTACAACAAACTCTGCATCACCCCCTTTATAAGTAGATGGAAGCACATGGTGTTGTTGCGCCCACTCTCCCCTGGATCTATTTATGCTTTTTCTTAATCTAATAACGCTGGTAAAATTAAGCAATGCCACTCTTAGAATTAACTACTGAACTGTTTTAAGAGAATTTCTCTATTAATATGAATCAATTCAACCATCTTAGAAATGCTACTGTCCTATACTTTGTTTTCCATCAAGATAGGGTAGATGCTTCTTTTTGTGGCCGCATGTTTCATCCTCCTATATTGGCCAGTAATTGTTTCCTTTTTTGCATCTATTAAAACATAGATCTATTCAACTTGTTGCTATATCAAACTTAAATGTCACACCGGCAACTTTTCTTGATTTTAGTGCAACTGCACAAAATGAGATTGGATTTCCTATTCGTGTTGGTAGATTCGTATTTTATGTTGGTTGTCTCATGAAAGGTCAGTACAGGCCTTCATCCACATGATTGTGAAGTGTGCTTTGAGATGTTGTGCTACTTGTATTGGTACTGTTTTAAATAAATGTTGAATTGAAGCTATTGTATTGCTCTCTTTTCCCATTAAGTATTGAACAAAAATAGTACCAACCCAGACATGATGCATGTTGCTTTGTTACAACAATCTCTTCATCACCCCCTTTATAAGTAGATGGAATCACATGGTGTTGTTGCGCCCACTCTCCTCTGGAACTGTTTATGCTTTTTGTTAATCTAATGCCGCTGGTAAATTAAGCAATGCCACTCTCAGAATTAACTACTGAATCTTAGTTCAAAACTGCAACACTTGTTAGGGATTGGCGGAATTACTATTTTTGTGGCCACATGTTTCATCCTCCTTTATTTTGCCAGTAACCGATTCCTTTTTTGCCTCTGTTAAAATAGGGATATCTATTCAACTTTTTTCTATTGCGACATGTTGCTTCGCTACGCGAAACACTTATGTTTTAAGAGTGTTTTGTGCAGTTCAACTTGAATGGCACACCGGTGACTTTGCTTAATTTTGGTGGAACTGCACAGAAGGAGATCATGGATTTTCATATATGTGTTGGGATTTCTTTCAAATCCTCCACGCAAGTTGTTTCAAATCTTCGTCAAGAAAGGTCAGTACTGACTTTCATCCACATGATGCTGTAGTGTGCTTTGAGATGTTGTGCTACTTGTATTGGTACTGTTTTGGATAAATGTTGAATTGAAGCTATTAAACTGCTGTCTTTTACCATTGAGTGAGCAAAAATTGTTCCAACCCAGACATGATGCTTGTTTCTTTGTTACACCAAAACTTTGCATCACCCCCTTTATAAGTAGATGGAACCACATGGTGTTGTTGCGCCCACTCTCCCCTAGAACTGTTTATGCTTTTTGTTAATCTAATGACGCTGGTAAAATTAAGCAATGCCACTCTCAGAATTAACTACTGAATCTTAGTTCAGAACTGCAACACTTGTTAGGGATTGACGGGATTACCATATTTGTGGCCGCATGTTTCATCCTCCTTTATTGGCCAATAATTGATTCCTTTTTTGCCTCTGTTAAAATAGGGATATCTATTCAACTTGTTGCTACTGTAGACTGAATTTACATATATGTGTTGAGATCTCTTTTAGGTCTTCCTCACGAGTTGTTTCAAATTTTGGTCTTGAAAGATCAGTACCGACTTTCCTCAGAATTAACTACTGAATCTTAGTTCAAAACTGCACCACTTGTTAGGGATCGGCGGGAGTACCATTTCTATTAGGGATCGGCCGGAGTACGTGTTTAAGAAACATATTGTTCATGTAATGTCTCTGTTATTATATATCAGTTACAGTGTTTTACAAATGGTACTATCCTGCTTTGTAGTTCTTTCTACATGTTTAACCAAGGTATTGTTAAGATAATGTCTGGGTTAAAATGAATCAGTCGCATTGTTTTAGGAATAGTACTTTTCTGCTTTGTCGTTCTTTATACATGTTGAAACAAGGCATTGTTAAGATAATGTCTCAGTTAATATGAATGAATCACACTGATGGAGAATTTCTACTCTCCTCGTTTGTTTCACATTAAAATAAGGTAGATCAGTAGATGTTTTTCTTCTGGGAGTACAAGTCATCAACCATTATTTATCAGTAATTGTTTCCCTTATACCTATTGTTGCTTACATGGATATCAAAATTTAAGCTCGGTTTTATTCCGAATTTGATTTTAGTTGAACTGCACAAAAGGAGCCAATGTGTCCAAGGCAAACTGCTGCATTAGTGGGTCCAGTTGGCTTTTCCACTTCATAGAAAGAAGCGGTCACTGTTTGCGCTACATTACAGAAGGAATGATCGAGAAGCTTTGTAGAGTATTAGTAGACACTAGTGACATGACTAGTCTGCAGAGAGCATAGGCAACTCTACAACATGTGGAGTGCACTGGGCAAAAAGTGCCCAAACATGTACAAGAAGCCATGACAGGACTCCAAGTCTGTCAATGTCATTCTAAGCAACAATGATGGGGCATCTGGGTATGGTAGTCTGTTTACCGTACTTTCAGTTTGTTAGTCCACCGATTGGTGGGTTGACACTGGGGCCAATGTTCATGTGTGTGCTGATGTGTCGTTGTTTTCTTGCAGCATATAAATACGAAATCCACATGGATGCTTAGTTTGATTTTAGTGGAACTACACAAAATGTTCAGATGGTTCATGTCCTCCATAATACTTCATAATGCACAATACATTGAATGTTTCTCTTATCATTCATCGTCAACTTGAGCCACCGGACTATCAGATGACAAACTGATGATAACCCTGCCCGTTCCACAGTCATAGGCATTACATATTTTGGATGGGAAAAGCTTGTCAAAGTTTAATCATTGATGTTAACAAGAAGACATTAGTTTAATATATTAGAATTGGGAAACCTTGTCAAAGTTTGCTCATTGATGTTAGCCAGAAGACATGTATTTGATATTTTTGAGTGGGACACCCTTTGCTGTGAGCAACGTCGATCGTTTTTTCCTATTCCTATCTTCTGTTCAGAAGTAAATATTTACTCTGCTGAGATGCATAGTCACATGAATGTTGACTTATGTAAGGTATTTTAAGAGTTTGTTACGAATGTTGTCTATGTAATGCCAGGCCTTGTGAGTTTGATTGCAAAGTTGAGCTTGGAATGCTGTGGCATGCGGCATCACGAGATGTTTACCATGCCTCCTGAGAATAATGCTTCATATTGTTTTGCATGTTGAGCTAATGCGTGTGATTTGCATATTAAGAAGATCATCATGTTCGGTTGTTTCTGTGCTTAAGAAGTTCATTGTCTTATGTTTCATTCATAGCCTATACGACAACTCAGGTAGGTTAGAGGTGAAACCATATGATCTTCCAACCAACTCATCATCTTAGGCCGTGATTGGGTCATCGTTTTCCAACCAAAACCGCATGTAAAACTGACGATTGTAAAAAAAGCAGATGGTCTGGGGGGAAGCGTTTGGTTGGTCGATTCCGACTAGTAAAATATACAATGGTCTCTCAAATTAGACGTGTAACTCACCGGTTTTCATTATAGACCTCGGGCCCTCGTTTTAAGTATGCCTGTATTTTACGCGTTGTTTCCGAGGATGAGTAAATTACACTTGTATCTTAATACAGGTGTGAAACAAACCAGAGCTCCCAAGTGCGGCCTTACCGTTTCATGCCGTCTCAGTCTCTCGAACGTACGCATAGGTGTCCGATGATCCCGACTTCCTGAATGAGCAGCGGGCGCTATATCAGACCATCCATAGGGCCCGCGAGGCCCACTCCGTCGTCCTTCGAGTTGTTGCGCTCGCCGTGGCACCGAGCATTGTCAACATGGTCAACAAACATGAGGATTCAAGAGATGACTTTATTTTGACTGGATGACAGTAGGGACCCACTAGGGCCATAGCCGTACGTACGCAAGTGCCTCCTTATTATGTAAAACTATATTTTTTTGCTTCCTCTTGGTTTCCTGACATCACGGTCCCACACCATTGTCAACCTATGTAGTCAATAAACGAGAGAATTGCACAAGGTGCGGCCGACAGCTGGGACCAAGAAGCTCGAGCAGTATTTGTGTTTTTGTTGTGTGAGCACATCAATGTTTTTCTTGAGCGATGTTTTCGTTGTTTTTAAGAGGAGAGCAGGGTATTAACTGGGCGGGCTGTGGCCCGTCTAGCCCAGGCCAGATATCCAGCCCAGATATTATTATTTTTTAAGCTGAAAATGGCTAGCCCAGCTATACTTTTTTTTTGAGGAATACCCAGGCAAGGTCAAATTGTTATTCTCCGCACCGCTGGGCTACAAATCTTTCCTAGGAGTGATGCATTAGGCTTAACAAGAAAATGGGCTTTAAGAAATAATAAATGTGATGTAATTATAAAAACTGTGCTATAACTATAAAAAATGCACCAAACATGAATTAGTTTATAAAATATTATTTTTGGATTTTGAAAATTGTAATTTCATTAATTGTTGCGCGCGCAATGTTTCGTTGGATTTTTACGTAAGACAAATTTATATTGAAATTGTATTTATTTAATATGACTAGAAATTTCAGGATAAAAATATTTCGGATCCCATCAAAATGCGGGAAATTTTATTGAATTCTTTTTTGAACATCTGGTTGAAATTATTAATCGTTGTCCTAGCTAGAAAATGGGTTGTACTTTTAACAAACTGTAAATGGGCTGTAGTAAATTCCATTAGAATTCAAAAATGGGCTGTACATTCTTACCAATCTCAAATGGGCTATAAGTTCTCTGCCACACACTTGTGGGCCTACTAAGTTGATGTGTCCCCTAAAAAAAAGGTTGATGCATATGCAAGGCTTTGTAAACTTATAGTCAACACACGGTTCTAGCAACAGTGGCCGTTGGATGTCCATCCAAGGGATGTCGTGCTTCTTCTTCTATCTCGGATATTCTAGCTTCACCAGCCCAAAAATGATTCCTCCCCCTGACATCTGGGGTGCACCGTTTCGGAGGCTGACCTATGGGCCTACTAAGTTGATGCGTACTGAGGGCTTTGTCAACTTAGTCAATATAAACGATTCTAGCTGCAGTGACTGAACGATGTCCATCCAACGACCGTCGTGCTTCTTCAACCTCTGGTCTTCTTACTCCAGCCTCCCAAAGCAGCGCCGGTCGTGTCGCCTGCTCCTGCCTCCTGTGGCCGGCTGTGCTACCGCGGAGGCCTCACAGCCCCCTACTACTCCCACCACTGGCCAGGCCCTACGGCGACGGCATCCTCACATCGCAGCCGAACTAGTGAACCCTCGTACTTGTTGGGGAACGTAGTAATTTCAAAAATTTCCTATGCACACTCAAGAACATGGTGATGCATAGCAACGAGAGGGGAGAGTGTTGTCTACGTACCCTCGTAGACCGAAAGCGGAAGCGTTAGCACAACGCGGTTGATGTAGTCGTACGTCTTCACGGCCCGACCGATCAAGCACCGAAACTACGGCACCTCCGAGTTCTAGCACACATTCAGCTCGATGACGATCCCCGGACTCCGATCCAGCAGAATGTTGGGGAAGAGTTCCGTCAGCACGACGGCGTGGTGACGATCTTGATGTTCTACCGTCGCAGGGCTTCGCCTAAGCACCGCTACAATATTATCGAGGATTATGGTGGAAGGGGCACCGCACACGGCTAAGAGATCAATGATCAATTGTTGTGTCTATGGGGTGCCCCCTGCCCCAGTATATAAAGGAGCAAGGGGGGAGGCGGCCGGCCTAGGAGGAGGGCGCGCCAAGGGGGGGGGTTCCTACTCGCACCGGGAGTAGGACTCCTCCTTCCCTTGTTGGAGTAGGAGAGAAGGAAAGAGGGGGAGAGGAACAAGGAAAAGGGGGCTGCACCCCTTGTTCAATTCGGACCAGAGGGGGGGGCGCCTCCTTCCTTTTGGCCTCTCTCATCTATTCCCGTATGGCCCAATAAGGCCCATATACTCCCCAGCGAATTCCTGTAACTCTCCGGTACTCCGAAAAATACCTGAATCACTCGGAACCTTTCCGATGTCCGAATATAGTCGTACAATATATCGATTTTTATGTCTCGGCCATTTTGAGACTCCTTGTCATGTCCCCGATCTCATCCGGGACTCCGAAATCCTTCGGTACATCAAAACTCATAAACTCATAATATAACTGTCATCGAAACCTTAAGCGTGCGGACCCTACGGGTTCGAGAACAATGTAGACATGACCGGGACACGTCTCCGGTCAATAACCAATAGCGGAACCTGGATGCTCATATTGGCTCCCACATATTCTACAAAGATCTTTATCGGTCACACCGCATAACAACAAACGTTGTTCCCTTTGTCATCGGTATGTTACTTGCCTGAGATTCGATCGTCGGTATCTCAATACCTAGTTCTATCTCGTTACCGGCAAGTCTCTTTACTCGTTCCGTAATACATCATCTCGCAACTAACTCATTAGTTGCAATGCTTGCAAGGCTTTAGCTGATGTGCATTACCGAGAGGGCCCAGAGATACCTCTCCGACAATCGGAGTGACAAATCCTAATCTCGAAATACGCCAACCCAACAAGTACCTTCGGAGATACCTGTAGAGCACCTTTATAATCACCCAGTTACGTTGTGACGTTTGGTAGCACACAAAGTGTTCCTCTGGTAAACGGGAGTTGCATAATCTCATAGTCATAGGAACATGTATAAGTCATGAAGAAAGCAATAGCAACAAACTAAACGATCAAGTGCTATGCTAACGGAATGGGTCAAGTCAATCACATCATTCTCCTAATGATGTGATCCCATTAATCAAATGACAACTCATGTCTATGGTTAGGAAACATAACCATCTTTAATCAACGAGCTTGTCAAGTAGAGGCATACTAGTGACACTCTATTTGTCTATGTATTCACACATGTATTATGTTTCCGGTTAATACAATTCTAGCATGAATAATAAACATTTATCATGATATAAGGAAATATATAATAACTTTATTATTGCCTCTAGGGCATATTTCCTTCAGTACTCCTCTCCGCGTGGGCATCCACTGCTGCGTCTTCCCCGATGGAAGAGTACAGTACATGGAGAGGCTGACAGCTGGGTCCACAGCCGCAGCAAGGAAGTGCATCCTTATTACCCAGAAAATAATTATTCCTCCACCTGACAGCAGGGACCCACCGGACGGGCCACCGGATTTCACGAAAAAAACATTCCCCCCTGACTGTTGGGACCCACCAGCTACATCTTCGCATGCAACGAAGTGCGTCCATATTATGGGCAGAAAAATGATTCACCCCCTGACTATTGGGACCCACCAGCTACATCTTCGCATGCAAGGAAGTGCGTCCATATAAAAAAACGATTCGCCCCCTGTCCGCTGGGACCCACTAGCTGCATCTTCGCACGCAAGGAAGTGCCTGACAGTCGGGACCCACCTGGTCGAAGCGACGTAGTGTTGTCATTCTGGTCGTGAATGTGTATGTACATACTGGTCGATTGGTCCGTGTGCAGGCTACAGCGATGAACCGTGGCCATGCAAGGAAGGGCATGTGTCGTAATAGAGGCACACATGTGTCGTAGTAGAGGCGCGCACGTAGCATGTACACGTATGTACATCGACCAAGGTGAAGAAAGAAAATACGGCCGCGTACATACATATGGGTGGGGTCTCGAATGCCTACTCGCGCATACGTACGGCCAGGGCTCGTGTACATGGTTGTGGCTGGGTCGAAATGGAGAAATTGCGTCATCGTTGTGTTCATGGGGAGCCAACCGGCTGGGTCGGAATGGAATGCGTCATTGTGTTCATCGGGAGCCAACCGACTTGGATGGAACAACTGATGGAAACGAGGCCTGGAGTACCGCAGAACGGAGGAAACGGCCTTGGGTTCGACCGGCCACGATGGAAACGAGATCCTGTTCATCGGGAGCGGTCTGGCGTACCACAAAACGGAGGAAGCGGACCTCCTATAGTAGAAACATGGTCCTGTTGATCGGGAGGGGTGTGGCATACCACAAAATGGAGGAAACAGACTTGTGTTGGAGCGCTACGGTCGAAACGAGGGTCCTGTTCATCGGGAGGGGTGTGGCGTACCACAGAATGGGACTCCACTGGATACTGTTCATCTCCACCGTCGACCTCCTCCAGCCTCCACGGGTTACTGTTCATCCGCCGTCGACCTCCTCCAGCCTCCACCTGCGACTGTTCATCCACGGGCTCCTGTTCATCCAGCCTCCACCGCGCGCTCCTCCACCGGCTACTGTTCAACCAGCCATCACCACAGGGGTCCTGTTCAACCACCCCTCCACATGCTACTGTTCATCCAGCGCTCCACCGGCTATTATTCAACCAGCCCTCCACCAGCTACTGTTCAACCAGCCCTCCACGGGGTCCTGTTCATGCAGCCCTCCACGGGGTCATGTTCATCCACCGGCTCGATCGATCAGGGACTGTTCATCCAACCGCAACGGCCTCTACTACCATGGGTTCCTGTTCATCCAACCCTACCGGGAACTGTTCATCCAAACCCCCAACAATGCTCACTATTCATCCAAAGGCAGCATCGATCGGCTTCAGTTAGCAGCAGTAGCGAAGGAATCGCTCGATCGGATTCAGTTAATAGCCATCGATCGATCGCTCGGGTTCAGTAACGCGTAGCCTGCAGTGCAATCGCTCGGGTTCAGTTAGAGCCCAACGCCTCGTTCGGGTTCAGTTAGAGTGCAATGCCTCACACACACGCGCGTATGTACGAGAGAAACGTGCATCGCTCATCCCCCGACCACCAACCATAACCGGGAAATCCCCCCATATTTTCCTCGCCCTCGCTTCTACCATGGTTTTCTCTGTCATGGACGGCCCAAAGAATGTCATGCAGCTGCGTCTCCGGCCCGCCCAGGACGAAAAGCCCATTCTCTGTCATGATTTTTTGTCATAGAAGTAGGAGCCCACCACATCTATGATGATACCGGGTTTTGTCACAATTATCGTCAAAAAGTGTCATAAGTATGACAGAATTTTTTTTGTTCGGCCCAAAATGTCACGGATGTGTCTTTTTTTTGTAGTGCCTCGTGGAGTTATTCAAGGGAGCTCATCTTCGTTTTGAGCTGTGGAAGCCTTAGCATGTCGAGAAGGTGCACGAGAGGCCTGGTTCATGGTGAAAACGCGGTATACCCGATTTGATCCGAACCATATGGCCTGGGTTGGACCTTGGGGACCAGACGGACAAGAAATTCTTGTTAGCTTAGTGTACGACCAAGTAAAGATAGCCACCAAATTTTCACAACAGGACTGTAAACTAGACAGCCTGATAGATGGCATAGATAAGGAATAGGCGTGTGATTTTATGTGACAATACACTTTATGAGCAAAACATATCTCCGGCCAAATTGTAAAAGATTGTCATGGCAACTTTCCGCTTTAACCTCCGAAACCCAAGGGTGGAGTGTTTCCGAATACTATACTTGTGGGAAACACCAAGTATGTTCGGGAACCAGGCGATCTGGTCATAATGCTTTAACAGACAAATTGTACTCAGGGAGTTATGTTATATTACTTTTTAACATACGGAACATCTTCCAGAAAGAATAGTTCCGTTAAGGGTTCCTCTTCCTAGGTCGGCATGCATTTAGGCATGACTAAGTTGTGATGCGAAAGAATCGTAGGAGTCTTTTTATTTTTGGTAGTTTATATTCCTACGAAGGAAATTCATCTTTTTTCCACCGAGCAATTATTCCCTTAAGAACGGTAGCTTTCGGCTTCACCCATCTGAGGTACATGTCCGGATGACCCGGTTGTAAACTTTATGCCCTTTATGCCCTAGCCGAACAAGCGAGAACATAGGGCATAGGCACAGGAGCCAGGCAACCCAGCTTGGGATAAACTTAAGTCATAGAGATGCATATAAAGGCGAAGACAAGACGTATATGAGCAAAACAATACACATATATATGGTGAGACTTATGCTCGAGATAATAAAAAGCTTCTATTGAGGGAAGCCCCCAGTTATGGTGAGGTGTGTACATTTAAGGATGTATACCCCTAAAGTGTGCGGCTTACCCGAACACAGGCTAGAAGTCGTAAAAGAGAAAAAAAAAGAAACGGGGAAAAGGGGAAAAAGAAAAAAAGGTAACGAACAATGTGTCCGGACTTAGGCGTAGAATCTTTGGAGTCTGGCCACGTTCCATGGGTTCGGCTCTAAGCGATTGTCCAATGCATTGTGAAGGCGATTGGCTCCTCAAGTGAGAACTTCATCTATACTGAAGGGACCCTCCCATTTGGGCTTGAGCTTGTCCTTTTTCTTCTCTGGTAGGTGTAGAACGAGTAAACCGACATTGTAAGTCTTGGCCCGCACTTCTCTGCTTTGGTATCTTCGAGCTTGTTGTTGGTAGAATGCGGAACAAGCTTTTGCGACATCACGCTCCTCCATGCCATCTAAGTTGTCTTGCCGATCGAGCTCGGCCTCTCTCTCTTCGTACATGCACACTCGAGGTGAGTCATGAATAATATCGCAGGGCAAGACGGCCTCTGCTCCGTACACCATGAAGAACGGTGTGTATCCGGTCATGCGATTGGGTGTGATCCGCATCCCCCAGAGTGCGGGGTCAAGCTCCTCGACCCAGTGTTTGTCCGACTCCTTGAGGGATCGCACTAGTCTGGGTTTAATGCCGCTTATTATCAGGCCATTGGCCCGTTCGACTTGACCATTTGTTTGAGGGTGATGTATGGAGTCGTAATCGAGCTTAATGCCTAGATTAGCACACCAAGTTTTTACCTCGTCGGCTATAAAGTTAGAGCCGTTGTCAGTGATAATGATGTGTGGGACACCATAACGGTGTATGACACGAGATATGAAATCTATCACTAGTCCAGCTTCAGCCATTTTAACTGGTTTGGCCTCTATCCACTTAGTGAATTTATCTACCATAACCAGCAGGTATTTTTTCTTATGGCTTCCCCCTTGAAGGGGTCCGACCAGGTCAAGCCCCCACACCGCGAAAGACCAAGTAATGGGGATTGTTTGTAGGGCGGTAGGCGGCATATGGCTTTGATTGTCAAAAAGCTGGCATTCAACACAGCATTGGACGAGGTCCTGTGCATCTGCTCAGGCCGTGGGCCAGAAAAAACATGTACGGAAGGCCTTACTTACAAGGGCCCGAGCTGTGGCATGATGGCGGCCAAGACCAGCGTGGATTTCGGCCAAGAGCTGCCGCCCCTCCTCTTCAGAGATACATCTTTGAAGGACTCCAGTAGTACTTTTCTTGTAGAGTTCCCCTTCATGAACCTTGTAGGCTTTCTAGCATCGAACGATGCGACAAGCCTCATTCCGGTCCTCAGGGAGCTCCCGCCGATTAAGGTAGGCCAGGAAGGGTTAGGTCCATGGAGCGATTACCGCCATCATTACATGGGCGGAAGGCATTGGTTCTGTGCCTGAGCCCCCGATGATGTCTGAATCGTGTTCGACATCTGGGGGTGTGATCAGTGCCAGACTGGTATTTCTGCTCTTGTCCTGCCATACCACGGATGGCTTAAAGAGCCTTTACACGAAGGTGTTAGGCGGGACGAGGTCGCGTTTAGCGTCCATTCGAGCAAGGATGTCCGCTGCTTGGTTACTGTCTCGGGCCACATGATGAAACTCGAGCCCTTCGAAGCGAGCTGATATTTTGAAAACACAACATTGCGGTAATCTGCCATCTTTGGATGTTTTGCATCGAATTCTCCGTTTATTTGGGATATTGCGAGATTTGAATCCCTGCGCACCTTGAGGTGTTGTATGCCCATAGAAACAGCCATCCGGAGACCATGCAGTAGTGCCTCATATTCGACTGCGTTATTGGAGTCCATATACATGATTTGCAATACGTAACAGACTGTGTCCCCCGTAGGGGATGTTAGGATGACCCCGGCCCCCAATCCGGCTAACATTTTAGAGCCGTCGAAGTACATCACCCAGTTGGAGTATGTGCCATACTCTTTAGGGAGTTCGGCTTCTGTCCATTCGGCGACGAAGTCGGCAATACCTGAGATTTAGTAGCTCGGCGTGGTTTGTACGTTATTTCAAATGGTAGGAGCTTGATGGACCATTTTTGCAATGCGGCCAATGGCATCTCGGTTGTTTATGATGTCATTGAGTGGTACCTCGGAGGCCATCGTGATCGAGCACTCTTGAAAATAGTTTCGCAGCTTTCGAGATGCCATGAAAACCGCATATGCTATCTTTTGATAGTGCGGGTATCGGGATTTGCATGGTGTGAGAACCGCCGATACTTAGTATAAAGGTTTTTGGAGTGGGAATTTAAGTCCCTCTTCCTCTCGTTCAACGACGAGTACTGCGCTCACCACCTGGTGAGTTGCAGATATGTACAGTAGCATAGGTTCGCTGATGTTAGGTGCGGCAAGGATTGGGTTGTTTGCTAGTAGAGTTTTTATTTCTTCCAATCCGACTATTGCGGCGTCCGTCCACTCAAAGTGGTCGGTACGTCGAAGCAGGAGATATAGGGGCAGCGCCTTCTCTCCCAATTTGGAGATAAAGCGGCTCAAGGCTGCCACGCACCCGGACAGTTTTTGGACCTGCTTTAGGTCTGTTGGTATTGCCAACTGTCACAAGGCTCGGATTTTGGCTGGGTTTGCTTCGATTCCTCTATTGGAAACGATGAACCCGAGTAGCTTTCCGGCTGGAATGCCGAAAACGCATTTTTCCGGATTGAGCCGTATGTCATATGTTCGAAGGTTGTCGAATGTAAGATGTAAGTCGTCCACCAATGATTTGACATGTTTAGTTTTGATGACTACATCATCTACATATGCCTCCACCGTCTTGCCAATTTGTTTTTCAAGGCATGTTTGAATCATGCGTTGGTAGGTGGCACCAGCGTTTTTGAGCCCAGAAGGCATAGTGTTAAAGCAGAAAGGCCCGCACGGAGTGATAAATACCATTGCGGCCTGATCGGATTCCTTCATCTTAATATGATGGTATCCGGAGTATGCGTCGATGAAACACAGCGAATCGTGTCCTCCTGTTGCATCAATGATTTGGTCAATGCGGGGCAATGGGAAGGGGTCCTTAGGGCATGCTTTATTGAGGTCTTTAAAATCGACACAAAGGCGCCAGGAGTTGTCCTTCTTTGGCACCATGACCAGGTTTGCTAGCCGTTCTGGGTGTTTTATCTCTTGAATAAACCTGGCTTCAAGTAGTTTGGCTAGATCCTCCCCCATAGCTTGTCGGTTGGGTTCGGAAAATTGCCGTAGCGTTTGCTTAACTGGCTTGAACCCCTTTATTATGTTGAGGCTGTGTTCGGCCAGTCTGCGTGGGATTCCTGGCATATCCTAAGGGTGCCAGGCAAAAATGTCCCAATTCTCGCACAGGAATGCTCTTAGAGTAGCGTCGACTGTCGGATCCAGCTGTGCTCCGATGGCTGCTGTTTTATTAGGATCCGTCGGGTGAACTTGGAATTTGACTATTTCGTCTGTCAGTTTGAAAGAAGTGGATTTAGGTCTTGTATCGAGGATTACGTCATATCTATCCACTTTGGAACACAGAGCAGTAAGTTCCTCGGCTGCAAGGGCCTCGGATAGTGCCTCGAGGGCCATGGGTGTGGTTTTGTTTTCAGCACGAATTGCTATGTTCGAATCACTGGCGATAGTGATAACTCCGTTGGGCCCGGGCATTTTGAGCTTGATGTACCCGTAATGTGTTATGGCTTGAAAGCGTGTGAATGCATCTCTCCCTACCAGGGCATGATATCCACTGTTCAACGGTGCCATGTGGAAGATTAACTCTTCAGACATGTAGTTCTCGGGCATGCCGAATACCACATCAAGTTTGATTTTTCCTGAACATCGTGCTTATCGACTGGGGATAATACGTCGAAAGGTTGTACTGCTCTGTTCGATGCGGCTCTTGTCCATTTGCATTTTGTCGAGCATGTCCTCATAGATGAGGTTTGTCGGCATCCTGGGAACGGGGGTACCCAGACTTGCCTGCCTGCGGCCAAGGGTGCGGCACAACCGGCGGCCTGGTATGTCCCATCTTCATCAGCAACCACTCAAGACCCTCACGAGGGGCCAAGCGTCGCAAAGCGGACGATGCCAAGACCTCCTGGGGCGGCCTCACTAGGCTGGCTCCCAAGGAGTGGAGATATCTATGCAAGGGGCGTCTCGCGAGGTTCACGTCACGTCAGCCATGACGACCAAGGCCAGGCGGGCGCCAGCGGGCGCAGAGTACCAGCTTCCTCTTTGGTGCTAAAGGGGCAAGCGCAGGCGAGGAGTCCCGAGGCGTCAGGCAAAGGTTTCCATATTGGTGCAACGAGACCAAGACCAGCAGGATGGCAGGACGGAGGTCACCGCGGATCCCACGGTAGCGTCACCACCAGAGCTTTTGGCAGGCGAAGACCACCTTTTGTTAGGATAGCTTGTAATAGTTGTCTCCCTTCAAAATTGGCCGTTGTGGGATCCCTTCCCGCCTAATATTTGGGAAGAGGACCAAGGCCTCTATAAATAGGCCTAGCCACCACCATAGTAAGGGACCAGATCCTGGATTGGACTCATTCCACCGAAGCCAACACACGAGCTCACCGAGCTCAAGAACACCTCTCCTCATGAGGTTGTTCCCACCTTGTACTAGTTCATCCTCAGCCCGCAAGGCAATCCACCACACCACACTGGAGTAGGGTATTACACCACAATGGTGGCCCGAACCAGTATAAACCCTCGTGTCTCTTGTTCTTTGGGTTCGTCGAGCTAGGCCTTGAGATCGTTGCGAGAGCAAGCTTGGGAGAGAGAGATCTTCGTGCACACTCCAGTGTTCAAACCTCGAGGGTTTGTCGGAACCCCTAATCCGACATTTGGCGTGCCAGGTAGGGCTGCGCCGAAGCTTCTCTCCTCCACCGGCTTCACCTCTCCGTTCGGCCCCATGACCGGCGCCGCTGCTCCGACTGGACCAACACCCGCAACGGCGCTATGGGGCTCAGGGCCCTCACCCCCTCCTTGCGGTGGGTGCAATGGCCGCCCAAGTTCATGCCGGAGATGCCACCCCGCTATGATGGCGCGTCGGATCTATCGACCTTCCTGCTGGCCTATGAGGAGGCCATTCTGGAGGCTAGCGGCGACGACAAGGTCAGGGCCAACTAGTTCCTCATGGCCCTCGCTGGCGCGCCACACGCCTGGCTACTCAACCTGCCATGATCCTCTATGGCTTCTTGCGAGGAGCTGCGCGACCTTTTCGTCACACGCTTCGCGGCGCCTGTCGCCGTCGCGGCCCTCCTCGGCGACTCACAGGCACCACCCTCGGACCACCATGTCAAGCATTTCTTGCACCAGATCGGCATCGCCTCTGTACAGCAGAGAGCCCCACCAAGATGGGCGGTGCCCAAGGCCGAGCTCACCTTCGACTCAGGGGACCGCCCCGCTACCACTGCTGGTTCGGGTGCGCTCCCAATGCTCTGCAGACCCACCATCTGCAACATTGCCATGACCAAGACCCTCATCGACAGAGGAGCTGGCCTCAACGTGCTCTCCGTAGAAGCTTTCGGCTTGCTTCATGTACCGTACGGCCAGCTCCGCCCCACCAAGCCTTTCTCCGGAGCCGGAAGTGGATCCACCATCCCCTTGGGGCAAATACGCCTCCCGGTCCCCTTTGGTACCCGGGACAACTGCTGCACCGAGCTAATCGACTTCGACATCGCCCGCTTCGGCCTCCCGTACAATGCCATTCTCGGGTACCCTGCCCTTGCTCAATTCATGACAGCGACCCATCCGACCTACAACCTCATGAAGATGCCGGGGAGCAGCGGCGTCCTCACCGTGGCTGGAGACACCAAGGAGGCACCGAAGGCCCTCGAGCTCACCTTCAGGGCCGCTGCGGCCGCACGACCGGCCGACGAAACCGCCCCAGGGGCTAAGGGAGCCACGCCAGTGAAAAAGAAGTCGCTGTTCACTCAGAACCAAGCTGAAATGAAGCAACTGCCGATCGAGGAGGAAGGATCCTCGGGAGCCACCTTCACCATAGGTGTCGGCCTCAACCTGGGCCAGGAGGAGGCACTGGTGAAGTTCCTGCACGCGAAAAAGGAGGTATTCGCCTGGGAGCCCAAGTAGCTGGTAGGGGTCCCAAGGGGGGTAATCGAACATCACTTAAGGGTATGCCCCAATGTGCGCCCTGTGAAGCAGAAGGCACTGTGTCAGTCCATGGAGAAGCAGTCCTTCATCATCTAGGAAACTCACAAACTACAAGCGGCAGGCATCATTTGCGAGGTCCGGTACCCGGAATGGCTGGCGAACCCCGTCGTCGTGCCCAAGAAAGGAGGGAAGGAACGCATGTGCGTCTACTTCACCAACCTCAACAAAGCCTACCCCAAGACCCATTTCCGCTTCCGCGCATCGACCAAATCGTCAACTCCACCGCCGAGTGCGACCTGATGTGTTTCTTAGACACGTTCTCGGGCTACCACCAGATCAAGGTGGCGGTGGAGGACATGGAGAAGACTGCCTTCTTGACCCCGTGCGGGATATACTGCTACACCTGCATGCCGTTAGGGCTGCGCAACGCTGGGGCGACCTTCCAGCGGCTCATGCACATCGCCCTGGGCCAGCAGCTAGGGAGAAATACTGAATCCTACGTCGATGACATCATGGTCAAGTTTCGGGAGGCAAGGACCCTCATTCAGGACCTGACGGAGACTTTCGCCAGCCTGCGCCAGGTGGACCTGCGGCTCAACCCGGAGAAGTGCATGTTCGGTGTCCCCTCCGGCAATCTACTAGGCTTCCTCGTGTCGCACAGGGGGATCGATGCCAACCTAGAGAAGGTCAAAGCAATATAAGACATGAGCCCGCCGGAAACCCTCAAGGAAATGCAGAAGCTCCCGGGCTGCGTGACCTCGCTGGGGCGCTTCATCTCCAAGATGGGGGAGCGCGCCCTGCCGTTCTTCAAGCTGATGAAGAAGAAGGGCCCGTTCGAGTGGACCCTAGAGGCCGACGTGACATTTCAAGACCTCAAGAGATACTTGACCAGCGCTCCGGTGATGGTAGCGCCTCGCCCCCTCGAGCCCCTAGTGCTCTACCTGGCTCCCACGTCCCACTCAGCCAGCGCGGCAATGGTGGCTGTCCGGGAGGAGCGCCAGGTCAAGAGCATGCCGCATAATGCCACACCTTCAGCCGGGACGGTTCAGCACCAAGACGGCGCTACTAAAGCCATGACGATGCCCACAGATGACCAGGCCCTGCAAGATAGCATTTCTAGGTCTGCGGTGGCCCTGATGGGTGACCAAACTCCTGAGAATCCCCCATCTCAGGAGGTGCCACATCCTCCAGAAGCCGCTGGCTCCATCGACACTCCCGCCCCCATCGAGCACCCGGTGTACTTCGTCAACATAGTGCTATGGGACGCAAAGGCACGATATCCCATGCCACAGAAGCTTTTGGTCGCGCTCCTGGTGGCCTCGCGCAAGCTGCGTCATTACTTCCAAGGCCACCCAATTAAGGTCATCTCAGCCTACCCATTGGAGAGGGTGCTCCAGAGCCCCAATGCTGCGGGAAGAGTCGCTGAATGGAACATGGAGTTTCAAGCGTTTTAGCTAGAGTTCAGCACAACAAGGGTCATCAAAGGAGATGCCCTCGCCGATTTCGTGGTAGAATGGACCGACTCTCCGAAGCCTGAAGCAGGCGAAAGCCGATCCCTCTCACCAGCAAGTGAAGCGCCCGATGGCCTGTTCATGTACTTCGACGACGCATTCACACGTCGGGGCACGGGGGCTGGCGCCATGCTCATCTGGCCCACCCAAGACAAGCTATGCTACGTCGTGCAGCTCTGCTTCTAGCGGGGTGAGAAAGTTCCAACAACATTGCGGAATACGAGGGGTTAATCGCCGGCCTCAAGGCAGGAGTAGCCTTGGGGGTGAAGCGTCTCACCATCAAGGGTGACTCTCATCTCCTCGTCAACTTCTCCAACAAGGTGTATGACCCGAGAGACGAGCACATGGAGGCGTACCTTGCGGAGGTGCGCAAGATGGAGAGGCAATTCTTGGGACTGGAACTACAACATGCGCCACGCGACACTAACAAGGAAGCGGATGAGATCGCCAAGAGGGCGTCAAGGCGTCAGCCCCAAGAGCCTGGTGTCTTCGAAGAGCGACTCTTCAAGCCCTCGGCGGCCCCCTCGACCGCGGAGCTTGCACCGCCTCAAGAGGAACTTCCCTAGCCACCAGCCTCGGGAGCCCCCGCCTGTAGCCTGACCTCAGGAGCGAGCCTGCTTCTGGCACTCGAGCCTCTGGAGGGGTGCTAGACCGAGAAGTTTAGGGCATACTGGTACGTCCATTTTGCATCATGCTTTTATATCAATATTTATTGCATTATGGGCTGTTATTACACATTATGTCATAATACTTATGCCTATTCTCTCTTATTTTACAAGGTTTACATAAAGAGGGAGAATGCCGGCAGCTAGGATTCTAGGCTGGAAAAGGAGAAAATATTAGAGATCTATTCTGCACAGCTCCAAAAGTCCCGAAACTTCACAGAAGTCATTTTCAGAATATATAAAAAATACTGAGCGCAAGAAGTTCCAGAGGGGGGCCACACCCTGCCCACGAGGGTGGGGGCGCGCCCCCTGCCTCGTGGGCCCCCTGGTGGCCCTCCGATTCCCATCTTCTGCTTTGTGGAGTCTTTCGATGAGGAAAAAATCATAAGCAAGCTTTCGGGACGAGACTCCGCCGCCACGAGGCGGAACCTTGGCAGAACCAATCTAGGGCTCTGGCGGAGCTGTTCTGCCGGGGAAACTTCCCTCCGGGAGGGGGAAATCATCGCCATCGTCATCACCAATGATCCTCTCATCGGGAGGGGGTCAATCTCCATCAACATCTTCACCAGCACCATCTCCTCTCAAACCCTAGTCCATCTCTTGGATCCAATTTTTGGCACTCAGTCTGGGATTCGTACCTGTGGGTTGCTAGTAGTGTTAATTACTCCTTGCAGTTGATGCTAGTTGGTTTATTTGGTGGAAGATCATATGTTCAGATCCTATATGCATATTAATACCCCCCTGATTATGAACATGAATATGCTTTGTGAGTAGTTACGTTTGTTCCCGAGGACATGGGAGAAGTCTTGCTATTAGTAGTCATGTGAATTTGGTATTCGTTCGATATTTTGATGAGATGTATGTTGTCTCGCCTCTAGTGGTGTTATGTGAACGTCGACTACATGACACTTCACCATTATTTGGGCCTAGAGGAAGGCATTGGGAAGTAATAAGTAGATGATGGGTTGCTAGAGTGACAGAAGCGTAAACCCTAGTTTATGCGTTACTTCGTAAGGGGCTGATTTGGATCCATATGTTTCATGTTATGGTTAGGTTTACCTTAATACTTTTGTTGTAGTTGCGGATGCTTGCAATAGAGGTTAATCATAAGTGGGATTCTTGTCCAAGTAAGGACAGCACCCAAGCACCGGTCCACCCACATATCAGATTATCATAGTACCGAACGCGAATCATATGATCGTGATGAAACCCAGCTTGACGATAATTCCCATGTGTCCTCGGGAGCGCTTTTCTCTATATAAGAATTTGTCCAGGCTTGTCCTTTTCTATAAAAAGGATTGGGACACACTGCTGCACTTTATTTACTTTTGTTACTTGTTGCTCGTTACAAATTATCTTATCACAAAACTATCTGTTACCTATAATTTCGGTGCTTGCAGAGAATACCTTGCTGAAAACCACTTGTCATTTCCTTCTGCTCCTCGTTGGGTTTGACACTCTTACTTATCGAAAGGACTAGAATAGATCCCCTATACTTGTGAGTCATCAAGACTCTTTTCTGGCGCCGTTGCCGGGGAGTGAAGTGTCTTTGGTAGGTGGAATTTGGTAAGGAAAATTTATATAGTGTGCTGAAATTTACTGTCCCTTGTTACTATGGAAAGTAATCCTCTGAGGGGCTTGTTCAGGGTATCTTCACCCTGACCAGTAGAGCATAGAGTTGCTCCTCAACCTTCTGTACCTACTGAAAATGAAAATGTTTGCTTTGAAATTCCTTCGGTATGATAGAAAAACTGCTAGCTAATCCTTTTGGAGGAGATGGAACATTACATCCTGATGAGCACCTAATATATGTGGACGAAGTTTGTGGATTATTTAAGCTTGCAGGTATGCCCGATGATGTTATCAAGAATAAGGTCTTCCCTTTACCTTTGGAGGGAGACACATCGACATGGTATAGGCTATGTGATGATATGGGATCATGGAACTACAAACGATTGAAATTGGAATTTCATCAAAAGTATTACCCTATGCATCTTGTTCATCGTGATCGCAATTATATATATAATTTTTGCCTCGCAAAGGAGAAAGCATCACTCAAGCTTGGGGGAGGCTGAAATCAATGTTATATTCATGCCCCAATCATGAGCTCTCATGTAGCGACCAGACCTCAAACGGTCCAATCTCTGTGCATCAGTGTCATCCCTGGATCGGTAATGCTGACACGCACAGTACTTGAAGGATTTATAATAGAATAGCAATCACACACTTATTACATCGAGTGTCTCAAAAGAGAACTTAATACAATAAATATGGCTTAAGGCCATCTAATAACGATAACAGCGAAAGGCTTGGAAGATAGGTGAGTCCATCAACTCCAACGGCATCACTGAGTATAAAACCACGACCTAAAGGCACCTTACTGTCGTCTGAAAAGTCTGCAACATGAACGTTGCAGCCCAATACGGGTCAGCACATGGAATATGCTGGCAAGGTCACACATAGAGAATAATGGAAGAATAAAGCTATACTACATGCATATTTGGCTGGTGGAGAACTCTATGGTTACAGTTTTGCGTAAAGCCAATTTTTCCCTACTGCAAAGGAATAAATTTTATTTAACTATCATGGTCGTTGTTAAACATTGAGAGTGTAGACACCCTCTCAATCCCAATTAAGCATCAACATTAAAACCCAACAATATTAATTAAAGTAACATGATGAGATTCACATGATAATCCAAGTACTAGATACTCAAGTTGTCCATAACCGGGGACACGACTAACCATGATTAGTTTGGACACTCTGCAGAGGTTTGCGCACTTTTCCCCACAAGACACGATCTCCTCCATTGGGGTTCTCGCACTACATAATGTTTGAGAAACAGATGACCGAGACATAGTCTTTCAGAAGCGCTAGCACCTTACGAACGGGTAGACCGTACCAACCTACATCCCCTACATCTGCTAGTCTACCACTGTAAGAGTTTGCACAACTTAGTGAACTATGCTAGAGCCCATAGTAGCTTGTGGAGCACACGGAAGTTTGTAGTTTGAATAATCCCATGATCCCTTTGAGCCTGGGTGGCGGTCCAAAAGAAAACAGGCAATCGCTGGAATACCCAGGTGCCTCAGTCCACCCAGATATGTGTTTAAGTTGCCACCTTAGATAAACCATTAATTTAACAATCTCACATCTGTCATGGATACACTCACCCAATCCACGTCTACTATCATAGCATGGCAATATAAGCAAACGTAGAAGTAACTCCCAAAGGTTTGATAATGAAACAGGTAATAGGTACTACCTCATCTACTTCCCAAAACCCACAATTTAATTTGATCCTAATCATGCAATTGTTTGAGGATTGATCTAATAAAATAAAACTGGGTAGTAGGAGGTATGATCAAAGTGTTACTTGCCTTGCTGATGATCCGCGAAACCTAGCGATTCGAAGTAGCAAGAGGCGCAATCCGAGTACTCTATCGCAAAAAAACAAGCATTCAATAAGTACTCATCTAATGCACGGGTAAAACTCAAATAAGAGATCAAACCAGAAAGTTCAACTTAAGAACTCTGGTTGGCAAAAAGAATCAAATCGAACGAAGCAACGAAAGACAAACGGCGAAAGAAACAAACTTCGTTTACTATTCTGGATCTAGGTCAAATTTTACAGAAGCAAAAACTTGTTTGAGTTAGTTAAACGGAAAGAGGGTTTCGAGACGAAACTCCAGGAGCTTAAATCACCTGATTCCGATACACGAGCGAAAAGTTATACTAGAACGAAAATCGGATCAGAAATCGTGATCAGAAATAATCGCGGAAAATCCGAGAAAAAGAAAAACGACGAACAGATTAACGAATGAACGTTCATTTTCTGTTACTAAACGATGAACGCGCCCGTTAAAACGAACGAACGAGCGAACGCTCGCTAAATAGACTAAACCGGGAAAAACCAATCTAACTAAAAAAAATAGATCTACAAAAACGATCGAAAACCAGCGAAAAAACCAAACGGTTTTCCGGGAAAAACCGGTGGAGGCTGACCTCGGCGGCGCGGCGTCGGCAGCACGCGCTAGCGGCGGCGGCGGCTAGGGCACGGCTAGGGTTAGGGTTTGGTGCGGGGTGGGCATGGGGCTCGGGCTCGGCTCCTTATAAAGGCCCGGCGGACAGAGTCCTGACCGATTACGGCCCAACGTCGGTTTCACATTTTTTAAATAATTTCACGCAGAAAAAGAAACAAAAGAAATATTAAATGGACTCCAAAAATCCCGAAATACATTTTCCCCGGCTTTTAAAATCAAGCCGCACAGGATGAACATTTATTTGGGGCCTAAATGCAATTTTGAAAAGCGCGCATTTTTCCTAAAATCAAATAAAATAGCCAATAAATCCAAAATAAAATCTTATTTCATTTTATTATTAAATCCTCAATATTTATTTATTTTGGGAAAGTCATTTTATTCCCTCTCTCATATTTGTATAATAGAAATAATTCAAGATAAAATAAATAAAATCAACTGATCCTATTTTCAAAATTTGAGAAAACTCAAATATGAAATAACAAAATCCCCAACTCTCTCCGTGGGTCCATGAGTTCCGTAGAATTTCTAGGATCAGACCAAAGGCAAATAAAATATGATATGCAGTGATGATCTAATGTATAACATTCCAAATTGAAAATTTGGGATGTTACAAACCTACCCCCGTAAGATGAATCTCGCCCTCGAGATTCGGGTTGGCTAGAAAATAGGTGACGGTGGTCCTTCAGCAGATCTTCCTCTCGCTCCCGGGTGGCTTCATCCTCGGTGTGGTGGCTCCACTGAACTTTGCAAAACTTGATAACCTTGCTGCGGGTGACTCAGCTGGCATACTCAAGAATCTTGACTGGTTTCTCCTCATAGGTGAAATCACTGTCCAACTGAATCGCTTCCAGCGGCACTGTATCCCTCAGCGGTATTTCAGCCATCTCTACATGGCACTTCTTCAACTGGGAAACGTGGAATACATCATGAACTCCTGACAATCCTTCGGGTAATTCCAACTTGTAGGCTACTTCTCCCATACGCTCCAAAACCTTGTATGGTCCTACAAAACGTGGCGCTAACTTTCCCTTAACTCCAAAGCGCTTAACTCCTCAAAGTGGAGATACTCGAAGATAGACTCGGTCTCCGACTTCGTAAACTGTCTCCTTGCGTTTAGAATCTGTGTAGACTGGGCTACCTTGAGTCTATCGCGAATCAACCTCACATTCTGTTCAGATTCTTTAATCAAATCCGGTCCAAACAACAGGCGGTCTCCAACTTCATCCCGCAACAACGGGGTCGTGCACCTCCTTCCGTACAAGGCTTCGAAAGGGGCCATCTTCAAACTGGATTGATAATTGTTGTTGTAGGAGAACTCTGCGTGTGGCAAATTCTCGTCCCAACTAGATCCGTAATCTAGCGCACAAGCTCTCACCATGTCCTCCAAAATTTGATTGACTCTCTCGGTTTGTCCATCTGTCTGTGGATGAAAGTTGTGCTGAACTCTAGCCTGGTACCTAAAGTCTCGTGCAACTGATTCCAGAACTTTGAGGTAAACTAGGTTCCTCTATCTGATACAATACTACTTGGAACTCCATGCAGACATACGATCCTGGTCATGTATATCTTTGCCAACTTAACACTGGTGTAGGTAGTCTTCACTGGAATGAAATGAGCTACCTTAGTCAAACGATCTACTACAACCCAAATCGAGTCATAGCCTGAATGAGTTCTGGGCAATCCTGTAATAAAATCCATGCCTAACTTATCCCACTTCCATTCGGGTATTGGCAATGGCTGTAGCAATCCCGCTGGCTTCTGATGCTCTGCCTTTACTCGCTGACACACATCACAAACTGCTACATACTCCGCAATATCCTTCTTCATTCCGGTCCACCAGAAAATATCCTTCAAATCCAAATACATCTTGGTATTTCCTGGGTGAATTGAATATGGTAAATCATGGGCCTCTTGCAGAATTAACTTCCTGATCTCCGGGTCATTGGGCACATAAACACGGTCTTCAAACCATAAGGTATCGTGCTCATCCTCACGAAATCCTTTAGTTTTTCCTTTGCTCATTTTCTCTTTAATAGAAGCTATCTCCTTGTCAGTCTTCTAAGCTTCTCTGATCTTATCCATCAAAGTAGACTGAATCTCCAATGCTGCTAGATAGCCTCTCGGAACTATCTCCAAACATAGGTCACGAAGATCCTCGGCTAACTCCTTCGGTAAATCTCCCGTCATTAGAGTGTTGACATGGCTTTTATGGCTCAACGCATCTGCTACTACGTTAGCCTTTCTGGGATGATAATGCAATCTCATATCATAATCCTTGATGAGCTCCAACCATCTGATTTGCCTGAGATTCAACTCCTTTTGCGTGAAAATATACTTCAAACTCTTGTGATCCGTGTACACCTCACAAT
This sequence comes from Triticum urartu, assembly GCF_003073215.2. Taxonomy (NCBI): domain Eukaryota; kingdom Viridiplantae; phylum Streptophyta; class Magnoliopsida; order Poales; family Poaceae; genus Triticum; species Triticum urartu. The sequence continues at coordinate 586,696,981 of NC_053028.1, read as the reverse complement.
GGTTTCCAATGAGAAAATTTCTCCAAGTCTTCAATGCATGCACTATGGCTGCTAACTCCAAATCATGAGTGGCATAATTGAACTCATGAGGCTTAAGCTGTCGTGAGGCATATGAAACAACTCTTCCCTCTTGCATAAGCACTACTCCAAGTCCTCGACGTGAAGCGTCGCAATAAACCTCATAATCCTTTTTCTGATCCGGCAAAATCAACACTGGTGATGTAACCAGACGTTTCTTCAACTCCTGGAAACTGGCCTCACATTCCTCAGTCCATTTGAATTTGGTATCCTTCTTTAACAACTCCGTCATAGGTTTTGCAATCTTCGAGAAATTTTCAATAAATCTCCGGTAGTATCCTGCGAGTCCAAGAAAACTCCGGATCTCTCCAAGTGTTGTTGGGGCTTCCCAGTTTGTCACAGTGTCAACCTTGGTGGGATCTACTGCTATACCTTCTCTGGATATAACGTGTCCGAGGAATCCAACTTCCTTAAAGCAAAATTCACATTTGCTAAACTTGGCATATAACTGATGTTCTCTAAGCTTCTCAAGTACCAAACACAAATGTTCCTTATGCTCCTCTTCATTCTTCGAGTAAACCAGAATATCATCAATGAACACTACGACAAACTTATCCAAAAACTCCATAAACACTTTGTTCATCATGTTCATAAAATATGCAGGTGCGTTAGTTAGGACAAATGACATAACGGTATACTTGTACATCCCATACCTGATGGTAAAAGTCGTCTTAGGTATATTTTGTTCTCGAATCTTCAACTGATGGTATCCTGATCGCAGATCGATCTTGGAAAATACCTTAGCTCCTTGCAATTGGTCAAACAGATCATTGATCATTGGTAGTGGTTACTTGTTCTTGATTGTTACTTCATTCAATCCCCGATAATCAACAACCATCCTTAACGATCCATCCTTCTTCTCCACTAGAAGTACTGGCGATCCACAAGGCGGACAACTTGGGAGAATATAACCTTTATCCAGTAACTCTTTAATCTGCTTCTTAATCTCCTCCAAATCCTTTGCGGGCATTCTGTATGGTCTCTTAGATATTGGCCCTGTGCCTAGCAAAAGCTCAATCCAAAATGCAATATCTCTATTCGGTGGCATGCCTGACAACTCCTCTGGAAATATATCCGAAAAAGCCTTCACCACTGGTACTTCCTCCTGCACAACTCCTTTTAGGGAATTTACTTGAGTCCTCTTTGGCACATGCCGGGATACATACTTAATCTTTCTTTCTTCTGGCAGTAAGCAAAATTAACTTACTGGCACATTCAATGTTCCCTTCATACTTTGATAACCAATCCATGCCTAATATCACATACAATCCTTGCGATTCCAATACTATTAGGTCCGAGGGAAATACATAGTTACCAATCCTTAATGGTAACCGATCACACCATAGACTAGCCATATACTCTGCTCCAGGTGAGGTTACTAACATGGGTGACCTAAGGGTTTGGGTTGGCAATTGATACTTATCCACAAATCCCCTTGAGATGTATGAATGCGATGCACCAGTATCAAAAAGAACGAGTGCAGTAAATGACTTAACCAAAACTTACCTATTACTGCATCTGGCTGAGCTTCAACCTCCTCCAGGTTAACGTGGTTCACCTGTCCCCTGTTGAAAGCGTTCGGCTTCTTCCCAGAGCTTCCATTGCCACTTCCATTCTGGGGTTCAGGACATTCATCGGCATAATGTCTGGTCTTCTGGAACTTAAAGCAAGTGACTTGGCTCAGGTCTCTCTTAGCTCGGGTTGACGCGTTGGTACGGTTTTGGCCGTTGCTTCCTCTATTCCCGTTACCATTCTTGGGGCCATTATGATTGTGCGAGCTACCTCCTCCATGGGTATGCTGGAAAGGTCCTCCCGGTCTAGGGGTAAAACGCGGCTTCTCCTGAGCTCCAGAATTGTACTTCCCTTGTCCATACTTCCTCTTGCGGTTCTCAATTTGCTGCTGCTTCCCTTCAATCATAAGAGCACGATCTACCAACTCCTGATAGTTGTTGAAGCTTGCTACCATCAACTGCATGCTCAACTCATCATTCAGTCCTTCCAGAAACTTTTCCTGCTTAGCGGCATCCGTAGCAACATCATCTGGGGCATAACGTGCTAGCTTACTAAAGTCATCCACATACTGGCCAACGGTCCGTCGTCCTTGGCGTAAGTTGCGAAACTCACGCTTCTTCATGGCCATAGCTCCTGCTGAAACGTGGGCAGTACGGAAAGCCTGCTGAAACTGACCCCATGTTACCGTGGCTATAGGGTAGGTGATAGTGTAAATCTCCCACCATGATGCTGTTTGTCCATCCAACTGATGTGCGGCAAAGCGCACCTTCTCAGCATCAGTACATCCTGTAGTGGTTAACTCCCTTCCAATCTTGCAGAGCCAATCATCTGCTACTATCGGCTCGGTGCTACTGGAGAACACCGGCGGATTCAGCCTAAGAAAACAGGTTAAGTGATCAACGGGTGGTGGTGGTGGTGGGCTGTTGTTGTTGTTGTTCCCCTGATTCTGATTCTGGACTAGCAACTGCATCAACGTATTCTACTGCTGGATCAATTGAGTGAGCTCTGATGGGAAAGCAAATTCATTGTCACGTCTCGGAGGCATCTAATGGGTTTAGAAAATATGAGATTTAGAATAGAATGAGGTCTAGAGAGAAAACACTACCCATATGCACATGAGGCAAAAGCAAACAATATCACTTCATTCAATCAAACAAGGGCATACAATCGGTCTAACTATCGCAAAAGTGCTCGGACTACTATATTTACATGGTAGAATACTACTACTGATGGGGTGGTCTACAAGAAATATTCTTCGGTTGCAGACTCCATGATATCTGCTCCAGCTTCATCAACATATTCATCATCTCTATCATCAGGCTCTGAGTCGGTGTCGTTGATGATGATGTAGTCTTCCGGGCGAATCTACTTGGGTTATTCGTCTTGTTCTACTGGTGTAGGGCCTCCCATGAATATTCCGATCTTCTTGATCAGGTCGTCATTCTTCTCCACTAATACTTCGATTTCCTCCATATAATCTTCACGTGTAGCCTTGAGTTCTTCCTCCAGTTCCGTGATTCTTGACCTTGCCTTATTCAGATCTATCATATCTGTGCCCATGTGGTTCTCCTGTGGTCGAATGTGCTGGTTTAACTCCTGGATGAAAGTTGCGATTGATCTATCCATCTTGGTGCTGATTATCTCCCATTGCTCATCTCAGCGCCCACAAATCTGGTAGATAGTATCCTTGAGATCATTGCGGTAAAGTTCTCCAATACGTCCCATGGCGATGTGAGCTGCCATGCTCTGTCCTAGACTCCAGGTTGGTGCATCAAAGTAAAACTCTATGGGCTTGGTGACTGGCATGAACGTCCTTCCTGGAACATCAACTTGAATCATCCAGTGCTCCTCTTCATGTAAAGTGGCATTGTAGGTTCCGGTGAAACTTGGTACTCCGATGTTTAGATATCTAGTGACTTCTTTCAAGTGGCGTCCAAAGGGTGTATCTTCATCCGGTTGCATGAACTTGTTCCTTGCATCCGCCATCCTAAAAGAGTAGAGAAGATGAGGAGTCAGAATTAGAAGAGTGAGTAGTGACCTAGGGCTTTAGCTTAGTGGTCGTGTCCTACAGTCAGCGTGTGCTCTGGTACCATCTTGTAGCGACCAGACCTCAAACGGTCCAATCTCTGTGCATCAGTGTCATCCCTGGATCGGTAATGCTGACACGCACACTACTTGAAGGATTTATAACAGAGTAGCAATCACACACTTATTACATCGAGTGTCTCAAAAGAGAACATAATACAACAAATATGGCTTAAGGCCATCTAATAACGATAACAGCGGAAGGCTTGGAAGATAGGTGAGTCCATCAACTCCAACGGCATCACTGAGTATAGAACCACGACCTAAAGTCACCTTACGCGTCCTCTAAAAAGTCTACAACATGAACGTTGCGGCCCGAAATGGGTCAGCACATGGAATATGCTGGCAAGGTAACACATAGAGAATAATGGAAGAATAAAGCTATACTACATGCATATTTGGCTGGTGGAAAACTCTATGGTTACAGTTTTGCGTAAAGCCAATTTTTACCTACTGCAAAGGAATAAATTTTATTTAACTATCATGGTGGTTGTTAAACATTGAGAGTGTAGACACCCTCTCAATCCCAATTAAGCATCAACATTAAAACCCAAAAATATTAATTAAAGTAACATGATGAGATTCACATGATAATCCAAGTACTAGATACTCAAGTTGTCCATAACCGGGGACACGGCTAACCATGATTAGTTTGTACACTCTCTGCAGAGGTTTGCGCACTTTTCCCCACAAGACTCGATCTCCTCCGTTGGGGTTCTCGCACTACATGATGTTTGAGAAACGGATGACCGAGACATGGACTTTCAGAAGCGCTAGCACCTTACAAACGGGTAGACCGTACCAACCTACATCTCCTACATCTTCTAGTCTACCACTGTAAGAGTTCGCACGACTTAGTCAACTATGCTAGAGCCCATAGTAGCTTGTGGCTGCACACGGAAGTTTCTAGTTTGAATAATCTCATGATCCCTTTGAGCCTGGGTGGCGGTCCAAAAATGTCGGAGAAATGGGCCATGGGTAGGCTAACCCGAGCCCCAGAACCTTTCAAGACATCGGGGCAGGCTGCGCCCCTCAGGATCCCAGGACATGGAGCCGCCTTTAGAGAAGTCGGCGGCAAGGCAACCGACTAGCCACTCGCGGCCGAGTCCCAGGAACGACTTCAGGATAAGCCGACTCCTGACTGCCGACTTCCCAAGAAGCCGACCTTGGGGAGTCGGACCGCGACTCCAACAAACCCCATATCCTCATCGGGAGGGACAGGACCGGGGAGTGGCTACAGTAAAGCCCGCTCCTGCCCCTTAACAGGGGCAGGCATGGCCACAGCACGCCGTGCCCGGGGAGATCTCCGTGCGGCGTGGCACTGTTGCCGTGCCGGCCCTGACATCAGCGCCAAAGGATCGAATCCTGCACCCACGACGGCTTGTCTGTATGACCCTGGGCGGTGGGTCCCACCAGCCAATGGGACCCCAGGAGACGGCAAGTGCGGCACCAGTCGGCCCCCGAGAGTCAGTCAGACCCTCCCTCGGGGCCCACGCACCATTAATCAGATGTGATGGAGAGTGGAAATAGTGATTGCCCGCCAGGCGGCGGGGCTGTTGCCACGACTCCATGACCAAGCTCGCGTCATCAGAAGCACGGCTACAGTAATCAGCAGCCGGCAAGACCCACCCACGGCGGACGCGGCCTGTCGGCTCCGTACCTAACCAGTCGGTGGGGCCCACCAGTCGGCGGGCCCTAGCAGTCGGCGGAGAAGACGGAGGCCAGAGGCACTGACGGCTGGGCCCGCATCCAGCTAGATTACCATTGTACCCCTGGGGGGGTAGGCCTATATAAACCCCCCCAGGGCACCCATGCAAAGTGTTGGAATCCATTAGCTCTAGACCAGATCATATAGGAGGGAGAGAGCTAGCCTTGCCCTCTCCTACCTCCAGGAAACAGCTCAAGGAGCAATCGTGTAAACACTTTTCCATAGTGATCATGCGGAGACCCCGTAGAGCAGCAGTAGGGGTATTATCTCCTTGGAGAGCCCTGAAGCTGGGTAAGATTCGCCGGCGTGCATGTCTACGCCTTATCCCGCTTCTAGGCACCGGCGACGTTCTACTCGCCCCCACGATGATAAGCCATCCTTTGGCATATGTCGCACCCAACCCCCGACATTTGGCGCCCATTGTGGGGCCAGGTGCACCGTCATCCGGAGACCTGTTCTGGACGGGAACCCTTTTCCTCCCTGTCGAGCGCAGCCAGCCAGGCACACCAGACGGAGTTTGCGCCGACGCGCTGCACGGCGTTGAGATCGCCTGCCCAGCTAGCCGCCTCTCCGAACTTTTCGGTGAGGATCGCATCTCCAACGAACCTGCATCCGACGCAGGCACGGGCGGCTCTGAGAGCCTCCTCGCGGGCCTCCTCGATCCACTCCACGTCACCGGTGAGCCTGCCGTGGACTTGGAGTCTGTAGGTTCCACCGACCCGATGCTGGTCGACTCCGACACCGTGTCTCTCGACCCGATGTGGTGGTCTACGGCGAGCCTCTCCCTCGTGCGGAGAGCGGCGGAAGCACCATCACCGAGGTGCTCGTCATAAATCATGACGAGCTCCCCGGCGGAGGAGCGCATGACCCACTTGGCGCGGCGCTACAAGACCTGACTTCGCCCATTCCGGAAGATGCTGACACGGAGACGTTGGAGGCGCGCCGCCTTCAGCTGGTCGAAGGTGCGAAGAAGCTGGCTAGCATGAGACGCTTGTCAGAAACCTACCAGCGAGAGATGGATCACGCTATTGGTGGCTCGCCAGCTCCAACTGGGCCCAGCCGCGTTGGCACGGTCCAGCAGCGCGGCGTAGCCATCGCCAACCTGTTCAGGGCAAGTCGCCCTATGTACGCTACACCTGCGGAGAACATTCGAGCCGCCCAGGCAGCGGCGGACGAGCTGGACAATTTCGAGGGCAAAGAGCGCCGCCTGATGATGGAGCGAGTCCAGCGGCTCCTCGACGCGGCTGCCGCGCAGAACGAGGCCGGCTGCCGCACAGAGGTGCCGCAGCGGCAAAACGACAACCTTCACCGAGACCAAGGCACGACGTCTCGAACGCCGACTGGTGGCACCCGAGGAAGAAAGGACAAGGATCCAACTGTCAGCCGCAGTCGGACTAACATTACCATAGAGCGCGACCGAGACGGCCGCCCGAGACCAGTAGAACGACAGGACGACTGTCCGCCTCCTCCTCCTCGCAGGGAAAGGCGAGTCTCCCCGCCGCATGTTGATCATCTGACTCTTGGGGACCGCCTTCGCCGCCGAGAGGGAGTCGGCGAAAATGACGCCCGCCACCGGATCGACTGGTTGCACCGATCCCTGGCGCTGGAAGAAGAAGACGAGTTGGGTCCGCCTTGTTTTGGGCCCCGCATTCGAGAGGAGCCCTTTCCCAAAGGGTTCACGCTCCGAAGAGACACGCCCAAGTACACCAGCTCCGTGAAGCCAGAAGACTGGCTAGTCGACTACTCCACGGCTGTCAGCATAGCGAACGGCAACAAGTGTGTCGCCGTAAAATACGTTCCGCTCATGCTCCAGGGCACGGCCCGGACATGGCTGAACAGTCTGAAGCCCCGCAGCATCAACAGCTGGGTCGACTTCACCGAAGCATTCGTCCGCAACTTCACCAGCACGTACAAGCGTCCTCCCAAGCCTCGTCAGCTCTCCTTGTGCATGCAAGGTCCCGACGAGTCGACTTGCGACTACCTCACGCGTTGGGCCGAGCTTCGAAACGCCTACGAGGGCGTGCACGAGGTGCAGGCTATCGAGTACTTCACCGCCGGGTGCAGAGAAGGCACCCTCCTAAAGCACAAGCTCCTCTGCGACGAGCCAGAAACCCTAGACGAGCTGCTGATCATAGCAGACAAGTACGCCACGGCCGACTCCTCCATGAAGGCGGAGATTCAAGTTAGCGCAACTGGCAAAGTGGCCCCTCAAGCTCCAAGAACTCTAGCGGGAGATGCCAGTCGGCGGCAATAGCAGAGCGACCACAAGCGCAAGGCCCCGCAGCCGGCTTCCAGCAACCGGCAGTTTGTGACAATCGAAGCCCAGCAGCCGGATGGGCAGCCTCCACCCAAGCGACAGAAAGGTGGCAAGCCCAACTGGTTGCCGGCCTTCTCATACGAGCAAACCCTGGATGGTCCTTGCAAGTTCCATAGCGGCGCGAAGCCGTCGAATCACACCACCCGGAAGTGCCACGGGCTCACCAGGATCGCCAAAGGAGATGGCCTCCTACCTCCCCCGCCTGCTGGGCAGCCGCCGCCGCCTCCGCCCCAGCAGCCGGCTGTCAGGCCAGTCGGCACAGTACAAGACGAATACCCCGAAGAACACGGAGCCTACGTGGTATTTACCAGTATGGCTGATGATCGACACAGCAGGTAGCTGCAGTGACAAGAGGTGAATGCAGTAGCATCAGTGACGCCAGAGTTCATGCACTGGTCCGAAAAGCCTATCAGCTAGAGGAGGGCTGATCACCCAGAGGTGATGCCGAGTCCGGGCTCTTATGCCTTGGTCCTGGAAGCCACCTTTGCCACGGATAGACGAGCTGCTCGTTTCTCGCGAGTTCTGATAGACGGAGGCAGCAACATTAACATCTTGTACAAGGACACCATGGAGAAATTAGGAATCAAGTAAAGACCGCTTCAGAACAGCCGGACTGTGTTCCACGACATTGTTCCTGGGCTTTCCTGCTCACCAATCGGCAAGATCCTGATGGACGTCCTCTTTGGAGACAGCGATCACTTCCGCCGAGGGTCAGTTTGGTTTGAGGTGGTGGACCTTGAGAGCCCATACCATGCACTACTCGTCCGACCTGCCTTGGCCAAGTTCATGGCGGTCCCCCACTACGCCTACCTCAAAATGAAGATGCCCAGTTCCAGGGGGATTCTGACCATAGTCGGCGACTACCGGAAGTCGTCTGCCTGTGCGGCTGAGAGCAGTCGGCTAGCCGAGTCCCTGGTAATCGCGACCGAGAAGCGGCTCCTTGAACGGGTTGTGGCGATGGCCGGCAAGCAGCCAGAGGTATCGCCCAACCCAAAGGAGCCGGAGGCTGAGAGCAGTCGGCTAGCCGAGTCCCTGGTAATCGCGACCGAGAAGCGGCTCCTTGAACGGGTTGTGGCGATGGCCGGCAAGCAGCCAGAGGTATCGCCCAACCCAAAGGAGCCGGAGGCTGAGAGCAGTCGGCTAGCCGAGTCCCTGGTAATCGCGACCGAGAAGCGGCTCCTTGAACGGGTTGTGGCGATGGCCGGCAAGCAGCCAGAGGTATCGCCCAACCCAAAGGAGTCGGAGGCTGAGGGTTCGTTCAAGCCGGCCAAAGAGACAAAGAAGATACCCTTAGATCCGGAGCACCCAGAGAGGTACGCTGTCGTAGGCGCAAACCTCGACAGCAAATAGGAAGGCGAGCTCGTCGATTTCCTCCGTGAGAATCGGGACATCTTCGCATGGTCCCCCAAAGACATGCCAGGTGTACCGACGGAATTCGCCGAGCACAATCTACATGTTCGATCTGATGCAAAGCCGTTCAGGCAGCCCCTGCACTGCCTATCAGAAGAGAAGAGAAGAGAAGAGTTGTCGGAGAAGAAATAGCTCGGCTCCTAGCGGCCGGCTTCATTATGGAAGTAGTCTTTCCAGAGTGGCTAGCCAATCCGGTCCTGGTACTGAAGAAGAACAAGCAGTGGCGAATGTGTATTTACTACACGAGCCTCAACAAGGCTTGCCCCAAGGACCCGTTTGCTCTACCAAGAATTGATCAGGTGATAGACTCCACCGCCGGATGCGAGCTGTTGAGCTTTTTGGATGCATACTCAGGATATCACCAGATCAAGCTGAACCCGGCTGATAGACTGAAGACCGCCTTCATCATGCCGTTTGGAGCCTTCTGCTACCTCACCATGATGTTTGGCTAGAGGAATGCCGGCGCCACCTTTCAGCGTTGCATGCAGAAGTGGCTCCTCAAGCAACTCGAGAGAAATGCCCACGTCTACGTGGATGATGTGGTGGTGAAGACAGAAAAGCGTGGAACACTGCTGGAAGACCTCAAGGAAACTTTTGAGAACCTGCGCCGATTCCAGATCAAGCTCAACCCCGAGAAGTGCGTCTTCGGAGTACCAGCCGGCCAACTCCTTGGCTTCCTGGTCTCTGAACGCAGCATAGAATGCAACCCTGTAAACATCAAGGCCATTGAGAGGATGGAGGTACCCAGCCGACTGCTGGACGTACAAAAGTTCACCGGCTGCTTGGCGTCCATCAGCCGGTTCATCAGACGGCTGGGCGAGAAAGCTCTCCCCTTATACCAACTCATGAAGAAGACCACTTTCTTCGAATGGAACCACAAGGCGGACGAAGCTTTTCTCCAGTTGAAGAAGATGTTGACTACTCCACCCGTTCTGGCGGCTCCGACTCCTAAGGAACCTATGCTCTTGTACATCGCCGCCACCAGCCAGGTAGTCAGCACGGTCATTGTAGTGGAACGCAAGGAGGAAGGCAAGGCACTACCTGTCCAGAGACAGGTATATTACCTGAGCGAAGTACTGTCGGCCTCCAAGCAGAACTACCCCCACTACCAGAAGATGTGCTATGGCGTACACTTTACCGCCATGAAATTGAAGCCTTACTTTCAAGAGCATCCAATCACTGTTGTCTGCACGGCCCCACTTGCCGAGATCATCGGAAGCCGAGATGCTTCTGGCCGACTGGCCAAGTGGGCCAAAGAGCTGGCTCCCTGCACCATCCACTACCAGCCCCGCACCGCCATCAAGTCACAAGCACTGGCCGACTTTCTCTTCGACTAGGCCGAGACCCAGTACCTACATCCAGCGCCCGACTCCACCCATTGGCAGATGCATTTTGACGGCTACAAGATGCGCACCGGCTTGGGAGCTGGCATCGTCCTCACTTCCCCTAAAGGCGACAAGCTCAAATACGCACTGCAAATCCATTTTGCCGCCTCCAACAACGTCGCCGAGTACGAGGCGCTCATTCACGGGCTCCGGTTTGCCAAAGAACTTGGCATTCGCCGGATCCTGTGTTATGGCGACTCAGACTTAGTGGTCCAACAGTCATCTGGCGACTGGGACGCCAAAGATGCAAACATGGCGAGTTACCGTTTCCTCGTGCAGCAACTCAATGGGTATTTTGAGGGGTGCGAGTTCCTCCATGGGCCAAGAAACGACATCAAGCAGACGCCTTGGCACGAATCGGCTCTACCCGCCAAGCAATACCATCTGGCGTCGCCCTTCAACGCCTCCTCAAGCCGTCTGTCAAGCCTTCACCAGAATTAGACTCCATCTTCATGCCGGCTCCTCCCGAAGAAGTCGGATCCGACTCCAGAGCCCCGGCAGATGGTACGGGGATTTTGGCAGATGGCTCCAAAGTCACCACAGTCAAGGCCGGCCCGGGGACTGTGGCGGCGGGCTCGAAGACTCTAGAACTCGGCCCAAGAGCCGCGCCAGTCGGCCCGGGACTTCATTAACCCAGCAAGCTGTTGTTGACTCCAACCCGCCGCCTCCCAGCCCAACCGCCCTCGTCCAAGTCGCAGTTCTGGCAGTCAAAGAAATAGCAGCACCCTCATGGGCCCAGCCCATCCTCAAATTCCTGGTGAGCAAAGAGCTGCCGACTGATGAGACCTCAGCTCGGCAAGTACAATGCCGAGCGGCAGCCTACACCATAGTCAACAGAGAGCTGGTCAGGCGCAGCGTCACTGGTGTCTACCAGCGCTGCATAGAGCCAGAGCAAGGCCAAGAAATTCTCAAAGACATCCATCAAGGCGAGTGCGGCCACCATGCGGCTTCAAGAGCACTCGTTGAAAAAGCCTTTTGACATGGTTTCTTCTGGCCGACTGCCTTAGAAGAGGCCAAGGAATTGGTCCAAAAATGCAAAGGGTGCTAGAAGTTCAGCTCCAATCCGCACCAGCCGGCTTCTGCACTCAAGACCATCCCCATTGCTTGGCCTTTCGCAGTTTGGGGTCTAGACATGGTGGGACCATTCAAGACGGCACGAGGTGGCTTAACTCACTTACTTGTCATAGTGGACAAGTTCACCAAGTGGTTAGAAGCGAAGCCAATCAAGAAACTGAACGGTTCGACTGCCGTGACTTTCATCTCCGATATCACAATTTGGTACGGCATACCACACAGCATCATCACCGACAATGGCACAAATTCTGCCAAAGGCGCCTTGGCCCGTTTTTGCGCAACACAGGGCATCCGACTAGACCTAGCATCCGTCGCCCATCCACAGTCAAACGGCCAGGTGGAGCGAGCAAACGGCCTCATCCTGTCCGACATCAAGCCCCGGCTGGTCGAACCTCTGGAGCACTCGGCTGGCTGCTGGCTCGATGAGTTGCCAGACGTCCTCTGGAGTCTGCGCATGACTCCAAACAAGTCAACCGGCTTCATGCCTTTCTTCCTCGTCTACGGTGCTAAGCCGTCATCCCAACGGACCTAGAGTTCGACTCCCCACAAGTCACCATGTACACCAAGGAGGAAGCAGAAGAAGCACGTCAAGACGACGTCGATCTGCTGGAAGAGGGCCGACTATTGGCACTCCGCCGGTCCAGCATCTACCAGCAGAGCCTGCGCCGATACTACAATAGGAAGGTCAAGCCGAGATCTTTCCAAGAAGGCGACCTTGTGCTCCGACTGATCCAGCGAACAGCCGGCCAGCACAAGCTGTCGGCACCTTGGGAAGGCCCTTTCATCATCAGAAAAGTGTTGGGCAACGACTCCTACTACCTGATAGACGGTCAGAAGCCCCGAGCACGCAAGAGGGATGACTCTGGAAAAGAGACAGAGCGGCCATGGAATGCAAATCTCCTCCGAAGATTTTACAGTTGATGCAGTATGTACCACGCTACCTTTTGTATTAAAGTAGCAAGACATCGGGCCCCCCGAGACGAGCTCGGGGACTGCCCTCTTTTATCTATATGATAAAAGTTATGCCTACGAGTATGTTACCCTTTGTTATGCTGCTTGGCACCGGGCTCGATAGGTCGGCCCGGGGACTTGCCGCCTTGCACTATGAAATGCTTCCTGCAGCCGGACAAGTAGTGTGTGGCGCCTAAGCCATCTCCTGTCAGAAGCCGCAGCTTGTAGAGCGACTGTACGATGGGCAGGAGTAAGGTAGAATGGGCGTTCGCATGAAAAATGGCTAAGGACTCAAAGCATAAAACATAGCTTAAGCCGGCTTCTAGCCTTCCTTTTTCTTTTCGCAAACCGACTATTAAGCAGTCGGCTCACCGCCTTCTATTCAACTTGCTAAAAAAACTCTAAAACGGCTAAGTACTTGCCTTCCCAAAGTAGCCAAGCATTTGATCCAACGGCAGTCCGCAGAGCGGCCGTCTGACTAGCAAGACAGGCAACTAAGGGAAAGCGGCAAAGGAAAAAAGCCAAAAGAGCATTGAGCAAGAAAAGATAGAATTCGGATAAATATTTACATAGCATAGGCCCTTGGCCGAATCTTCGAGCAGAAGTTCAAAATACACCCCGCGGGTGGAATTCTGTGAATTAACAAGTTCTTCAGAGACTACTAAAGCAGATAAAATACAGATAAGGCGGCAGCCTAAGATGCGGCAGACGGATTCGGAGGGTCGGAAGAGACGGCAGCATCGGGCGTTGGGGCGGCCGACTGGGCAATCTCGGCTTGATCGCCTCCGGCGGCAGTCGGCTCGGTCGCACACGGCTCGTTGCTGGAGGCGCGTTCGAGCTGAGGCTGGCCGTCCACTCCATCTTCTGTTGCTTTCTTCTCACCTTCCTCCTCGACGCTGGAGCCGATCACCTCTGCCGAGTCCTCGTCATAGTCTGGGTTCATCCCAAACCACTCCGGCGGTACCTCCTCGCCGTCTTCAGACCGCTCGGGGACGAAGATGCTAGTGTCGGTGTACTCGGGGATTGCTGCAGCACGCTTGACGAGGGCGTCTTCCACAGCTGCCAGCTCCGGCTGGGCCACTGACCGAAGTGTGGCCAACCGGTCTAGGTCCAGCCCCGGATACCATGCCTTGACGAACTCCAAGGCCCGGCGTGCTCCAGCTCGTGCCGAGGAACCTTTCCAGGCTTCAAGACGACCAGCCGCGACCTCTAGCCAGTCGGCAGTCCGACTGGGGGTGCGCGGAGCCTGCATGTCCGGCCACAAGGCAGCAATCGCCTGGGCGCCGACACGTTGAAGCCGGTGCAACATCCGGTGAGTCGGCCGAAGGCGAGCCTCGATGCTCAGGATATGCTCATCAAGGGTTCGGGGGGCGTCAGCGGCGATCTCTACACCTTCCGCCCTTCGACCTTCATGGTCAGCCTCGATGGCTTGGATGGCGGCCTGCGAGTGCCCAGGGAAGAAGTCTGCCAAGACGGAAGAAACGAAGAAACAAGTCAAAAACCGGGAGTCAGCATGATTTATAATCGGCAACTTGAAGAAAGAAAGCAAGAAACTCACCATTAACAATGTCTTCAATCTCATGGAAGCCGGAGGCCAGCATTGCCTCTATGTCAGTCCAGGAGGAGCGCTCGCTCGCGAACTCGGCCAGGAGGGCGGTTTCCGCCTCTTCCGCCTCCTTCTGTGTCTTCGCAAGCAGCTCCCTCTGCTCTGCCAATTGAGTGGCCAGCAGATCGCGCTCTGTGGCGAGCTTGCTGCACTCCTCCCCCTTGGCACGCAACGCGGAGTTGGCTTCGCTCAGCTGCTGTTGAAGAACAGCGTTGTCTTCTGAAGAGAAGGAAGAAAGAAGGCGTTAAGTCATCGGTAAAGAAGGTCGCCGGGGAGATCCGGCCCGACTGCTCAGCAGTCGGCCCGAATCTCGGGGAGTACAGCCCGCGGGTGCGCCAGCGCGCCCCCGCAAAGAAGAAAAATGACTCACTCCGGCTCTCCGACAAGTCGGCGGTCCGCTTGCCCAGCTCTTCAACGTTACGGTTGAAGGCAGTAACACGGAGGTTGTGGTAGTCCTGCGACAAAATATTTCAGACAAAAGTAAGTACCCGGAACTCACCAATTGGAGTTCCGGGCCGCCTGCTCAGCAGCCGGCCCGAAACTCGGGGACTACACCTAGTGGGTGCGCTGGCGCGCCCCCACAGAGAGGAACAAAACAAGAAAAAAAAGAGGACCAAAGAGAAAGCATACCCGGATGGCTGCTCGGGACGCCGGGTATGCCTTGGTGCAATTCTGGATCGCGTCGCCCTCAGCTCGCAGCTTCGTCTGGACGTCCAGAAGCACCTGGTTCAGCGGCCCTGTTCCGCCTCCTGCATCCACACAATGGGCGCGGCGCTCGTCGCTTCGGCGTCTGGGATCGCCGAGCTGGCGGTGCTGGTCTCCAGGGGGCGTGGCGCCGAAGTCGACTTCTCAAGACAGCGGCGCGTTGGCGAGCCGACTTGAAGGAGTAGCCCCGCCATAGCCTCATCTTCAGTCGGCGGCACCGGCGGGTCCGCCGGCTATTCGCCTTGCGCGCCCCTAGACAGCGGCGGAGGTGGCGGCGGAACGATCACGTCTGGCGTGGAGGAGTCGCCGCCTTCCCTCTCCAGGATGGGGTTCTCGCCGCCGGCTTTCCCAGTCTGCCCCATGAACTCCGAAGGTGGTGGCACAGAGTTCAGCGGGGTGACAAACACCACCGATTGGCGGTGCGCGGCCTCCTCAGCCGGCCGCTTCGTCGCAGCGACGGCTTCGGCCTCGGCCAGTTTCTTCTTGGTGGAGGCCTCCGCCTTATCGGCCTCCACCTTCTCCAGGCGGGCGGCCTCTTCCTTGTTGCGCTTCTCCTATGCATTCCGCTCCATGGCCTACCGGAGATCGGCGGCGGGGTCAATCCGCCGAGTGGAGGCGGACATCTCCGCTGACCCCATGACGGAGGTGGTGATGACTATCTCAAGAGTGAGGGGAGCCCGGAAGCAAGGGAAGCAAGTAAAAGACTAAGACAAAGCCACAAAGAAAGAATAAAGCGTTGAGACAGAATACTCACGCGGAGACCAGTGGCGGCTTCTTCACTTCCTTACGGAAGCGGAGGGCCTTCGCAGCCGCCTCGTCCCGCCGGGTCGCCGCAGCCGAACTCTTGGGCTTCTTCGGCCGACTGCCGAACAAGGTCGGCAGGGCCCTACGCTTCTTCCCGCCGCCTGGAGCACCCGACACGGTAGAAGAGCCTGTGCTGGGGTGGTTGGCTCCTGGCCGATAGCGGGGGGCGACCTCCTCATCATCATCAGGCCAGTCCTCTAGGCTGGCCCCGAGCCGCGGGCCGCCTCCTCCCTCCGCTTCGTCTTCCAAAGCCGTCGCTCCCAGATCGGGGTCGTCGATGTCGCTCTCTGCCCGGTCGTCAAGGAACTCGCGGGCCGGCCCCGTGGTGCCGGCTGGTGGATGGAGGAGGGGATTCTGACCAAAGCCGACTAGTCAGGCTGCACAAAACAAACTCGGCAAGAAAGAAGACAATCCAAAGAAAGAAAGAAAAGGCAACTCACTGTGGGTGGGGGGTTGGCGCGGGAGTACGGCTCCTTGCCAAACCGCCAGTCCTCCAGGAGCTTGCTATCCGAGAGGTAGTTCACGATGTAGGCCACCTCCTCGTGAGGCATGTCCTTGGTGCACATCCGACTCGGGTCATGGTGCCCGCTCGTTTGGCATATCATGTGGGGGCGACCTTGGAGCGGGACAACTCGGCACGCCACGAAGGCGGCCAGCAGGTCTGGACCAGTCAAGCCCTCCGACTGCGCCATCAATCGGAGTCGCGCGACGGCACCGGCCCCCGCAGGCGTCAGCGACTTGGCCCGGTACGACCAGTTGGGCAGTCTCCCAGCCGGCGGGCCGGCTTCGAAAGTCGGCAGGTTGACCCAATCGCCCCTTGCAAAGACGCTCTTGACGTAGAAGTACGATCGCTGCCACATTTTCCCCGACTTTATCAGCTTGATGGTGAGGAAGGGGTTGTCAGCCCCCGATCTCCGCCCGGCAATCAACACGCCGCATTGAGCCAGCACGCCTCCAGCTTGGGTGCCGAGCTTGGAGTAGAAGAACGCCCCCCAGAGCTCGAGGGTGGGGAGGACTCCGAGGAAGCCTTCGCACAAGGCCAAGAAGGCGGACAATAGCACCACCGTGTTGGGCATGAGGTGGTGCGGCTAGAGGCCGTAGAACTCCAGAAAACAGCGGAAGAAGCTGCTCGCCGGCAGCCCCAATCCGCGCAGGCAGTGCAAGCGGAACATGACCCGCTCGCCCTCCTCCGGTGCTGGGGAAATCTCCCCCCTCGGCGCAAGACGCACCCGCACGTAATCTTCACCGGGGAGCCGACGAGTCTTGTGGAGGAACTCGATGTGGTCTTCGTGAACTTCTAAGCCGTCCCAGGTGCCGGAACGCACCGAGGGAGGCGTGGCGGCGGAAGAAGAACTCATCGTGAGCTGATCGCCGTGGTGTTCGCCAAAGCTTGGGCGCACGGCAGGGCGAGGAAGAAGAAGAAGGAGAAGAGCAAGGAGTAGTGGGAAGAAGGGGTGCGCGTGCTCTGCCGCGCCCCCCCTCCTCCCCCTACTTATAGCCTCATGGGCTGCGAAGCCGAGGGGGCGGTCGTGGGATTTACTGCGCCCCCAACCCCACGACCCCCACGTTTCCATGACAAACTTACTGCGCGCAGTAACATCACAAGAATCCCAACCGTCTGCACGGGCCACAGCGGATCCACTCAAACACCGAGGCGCGGTAATGGTGGGCCCCTCCTACGGGCCTGTCCTGTCACGCACGTAGGCTGGCAGACTGGCCTGGCCGCGCGTTGCCACACGACGGGCCCGGAACAGGCAGCGTCCTGGATGCTTAGCCAACACACTACTTGGATCCCGCCATGACGTTCGAAATACTGTGCAAGTCAGAGTTGGGCGGGTCCGACTCCTTCTAGTCGGCCCGGCGGAAATCAAGCGAGAACCATGTGTCGAGCACCCGGAAAGAGAAACTGCTGAGGCTTCTCGGCCGATCGTCCGCGGCACCTCATCAGCTTCGGGAACTACTGTCGGAGAAATGGGCCACGGGTAGGCTAACCCGAGCCCCAGAACCTTTCAAGACATCGGGGCAAGCTGCGCCCCTTAAGATCCCAGGACACGGAGCCGCCTTTAGAGAAGTCGGCGGCAAGGCAACCGACTAGCCACTCGCGGCCGAGTCCCAGGAACGACTTCAGGATAAGACGACTCCTGACTGCCGACTTCCCAAGAAGCCGACCTTGGGGAGTCGGACCGCGACTCCAACAAACCCCATATCCTCATCGGGAGGGACAAGACCGGGGAGTGGCTACAGTAAAGCCCGCTCCCGCCCCTTACCAGGGGCAGGCATGGCCACAGCATGCCGTACCCGGGGAGATCTCCGTGCGGCGTGGCACTATTGTCGTGCCGGCCCTGACATCAGCACCGAAGGACCGAATCCTACGCCCACGATGGCTTGTCTGTACGACCCTGGGGCGGCGGGTCCCACCAGCCAGTGGGACCCCAGGAGACGGCAAGTGCGCCACCAGTCGGCCCCCGAGAATCGGCCAGACCCTCCCCCGGGGCCCATGCGCCATTAATCAGATGTGACAGAGAGTGGCAATAGTGATCGCCTGCCAGGCGGCGGGGCTGTTGCCACGACTCCATGACCAAGCCCACGTAATCAGAAGCACGGCTACAGTAATCAGCAGCCGGCAAGACCCGCCCGCGGCGGACGCGGCCTGTTGGCTCCGTACCTAACCAGTCGGTGGGGCCTACCAGTCGGCGGGCCCCAGCAGTCGGCGGAGAAGACGGAGGCCAGAGGCACTGACGGCTAGGCCCGTGTCCAGCCGGATTACCGTTGTACCCCTGGGGGTAGGCCTATATAAACCCCCAGGGCACCCATCCATTAGCTCTAGACCAGATCATATAGGAGGGAGAGAGCTAGCCTTGCCCTCTCCTACCTCCAGGAAACAGCTCAAGGAGAAATCGTGTAAACACTTTGCCATAGTGATCATGCGGAGACCCCGTAGAGCAGCAGTAGGGGTATTATCTACCCGGAGAGCCCTGAAGCTGGGTAAGATTCGTCGGCGTGCATGTCTATGCCTCATCCCGTTTCCAGGCACCGGCGACGTTCTACTCGCCCCCACCATGATAAGCCATCCTTTGGCATATGTCGCACCCAACCCCCGACAAAAAGAAAACAGGCAATTAATGGAATACCCAGGTGCCTCAATCCACCCAGATGTGTGTTTAAGTTGCCACCTTAGATAAACCATTAATTTAACAATCTTACAGCTGTCATGGATACACTCACCCAGTCCACGTCTACTAGCATAGCATGGCAATATAAGCAAACGTAGAAGTAACTCCCAAAGGTTTGATAATGAAACAGGTAATAGGTACTACCTCATCTACTTCCCGAAACCCACAATTTAATTTGATCCTAATCATGCAATTGTTTGGGGATTGATCTAATGCAATAAAACTGGGTAGTACGAGGTATGATCAAAGTGTTACTTGCCTTGCTGATGATCCGCGAAACCTAGTGATTCGAAGTAGCAAGCGGCGCAATCCGGGTACTCTATCGCAAACAAACAAGCATTCAATAAGTACTCATCTAATGCACAGGTAAAACTCAAATAAGAGATCAAACCAGAAAGTTCAACTTAAGAACTCCGGTTGGCAAAAAGAATCAAATCGAACGAAGCAACGAAAGACAAAACGACGAAAGAAAGAAACTTCGTTTACTATTCTAGATCTAGGTCAAATTTTACAGAAGCAAAAACTTGTTTGAGTTAGTTAAACGGAAAGAGGGTTTCGAGAAGAAACTCCAGGCGCTTGAGTCGCCTGATTCCGATAAACGAGCGAAAAGTTATACTAGTACGAAAATCGGATCGGAAATCGCGAACAGAAATAATCACGGAAAATCCGAGAAAAAGAAAAACGATGAACATATTAACGAACGAACGTTCGTTTTCTATAACTAAACGATGAACGCGTTCGTTAAAACGAATGAACGAGCGAGCGCTCGCTAAATAGACTAAATTGAAAAAAACCGATCTAACTAAAAAATGGATCTAAAAAAACGATCGAAAACAATCGGAAAAATCGAATGGTTTTCCAGGAAAAACCGGCAGCGGCGGACCTCGGTGGCGGCGGCGAGCGGTGGCATCGGCGGTGGAGGCTCCGGCGCCGGCGGCGCGGCTAGGTGGCGGTGCGGCGCGGCGTCGGCGGTGGCAACTCCGGCGTCGGCGGTGGCGGCTCCGGCGTCGGCGGCGACTAGGGCGCGGCTAGGGTTAGGGTTTGGTGCGGGGTGGGCTTGGGGCTCGGGGTCAGCTCCTTATAAAGGCCCAGCGGATAGAGTCCTGGCCGATTACGGCCCAAGGTCGGTTTCGCATTTTTTTTAAATAATTTCGCGCAGAAAAACAAACAAAAGAAATACTAAACGGACTCCAAAATCCCGAAATAAATTTTCCCCGGCTTAAATCAAGCCACACAGGATGAACATTTATTTGGGGCCTAAATGCAATTTTGAAAAATGCACATTTTTCCTAAAATCAAATAAAATAGCTAATAAATCCAAAATAAAATCTTATTTGATTTTATTATTAAATCATCAATATTTCATTATTTTGGGAAAGTCATTTCATTCCCTCTCTCATATTTGTATAATGGAAATAATTGAAGATAAAATAAATAAAATCAAATGATCCTATTTTCAAAATTTGAGAAAACTCAAATATGAAATAATGAAATCCCCAACTCTCTTCGTGGGTCCTTGAGTTGCGTAGAATTTCTAGGATCAGACCAAAGGCAAAATAAAATATGATATGCAGTTTTGATCTAATGTATAACATTCCAAATTGGAAATTTGGGATGTTACATCTCAAGAGAAATGATTATTCAAAAAATTTATGCTCGGCTTTCTGATAACAACTGCACCATGCTCGATACTTCTTGTGCTGGCTCTTTTATGATGAAGACCATTGAATTCAAATGGGATTTATTGGAAAGAATTAAACGCAACTCTGAAGATTGGGATCTCGACGAAGGTAAGGAGTCAGGTATGACACCTAAGTTTGCTTGTGTTAAATATTTTATGGATACCGATGTTTTCCGTAAATTTAGCACTAAATATGGACTTGGCTCTGAGATAGTAGCTTCTTTCTGTGAATCTTTTGCTACTCATATTGATCTCCCTAAAGAGAAGTGGTTTAAATATCATCATGCCATAGAAGTAAAAGTAGCTGCACCTATTAAAGTTGAAGAAAAGACTATCACTTATAATGATCCTATTGTTCCTACTACTTATGTTGAGAAACCACCTTTTCCTGTTAGGGTAAAAGATCATGCTAATGCTTCAACTGTGGTTCGTAAAAGCAATATTAGAACCTATACACCTCCTGAACAAGTTAAATCTGAACCTAATATTTCTATTGTTAAGGATCTCTTGGCTGGCAATATTGATGGGCATGTTATTTATTTTTGCGATGAAACTGCTAGAATTGCTAAACCTTGTGCTAAAGATAAACATAGACATGTGGTAGGCATGCCTGTTATTTCTGTTAAAATAGGAGATCATTGTTATCATGGCTTGTGTGATATGGGTGCTAGTGCTAGTGCAATACCTATTGACTTATACAAAGAAATTATGCGTGATATTGCACCTGCTGAGTTAGAAGATATTGATGTCACAATTAAACTTGCCAATAGAGATACTATTTCACCAATAGGAATTGTTAGAGATGTTGAAGTCTTGTGTGGGAAAACTAAATATCCTGCTGATTTTCTTGTTCTTGGTTCCCCACAAGATAGCTTTTGCCGCATTATATTTGGTAGACCCTTCTTAAACACTGTTAATGCTAGGATAGACTGCAAAGGGGATGTTATTACTATTGGTTTAGGTGATATTTCTCATGAGTTCAACTTTTCTAAATTTTGTAGACAACACCGTGAAGAAGAATTGCCTAGTAAAGATGAAATTATTGGTCTTGCTTCTATTGTCGTACCACCTAGTGATCCTTTAGAACAATATTTGCTAGACCATGAAAATGATATGTATATGAATGAAAGAAGGGAAATAGATGAAATGTTCTTTAAACAGGGACCTATTCTGAAACACAACTTGCCTGTTGAAATCTTAGGGGATCCTCCTCCACCCAAGGGTGATACCGTGTTTGATCTTAAACCATTGCCTGATACTCTTAAATATGCTTATCTTGATGAAAAGAAGATATATCCTGTTATTACTAGTGCTAACCTTTCAGAGAAGGAGGCAGAAAGATTATTGAAAACTCTGAAGAAGCACCGTGCTCCTATTGGGTATACTCTTGATGATCTTAAGGGCATTAGTCCCACTCTATGTCAACACAAAATAAACATGGAAAAAGATTCCAAAGCAGTTATTGATCACCAATGATGACTGAATGCTAAGATGAAAGAAGTGGTAAGAAAAGAAATACTAAAGCTCCTTGAGGAAGGTATAATTTATCCCGTTGCTGACAGTCAGTGGGTAAGTCATGTCCATTGTGTTCCTAAGAAGGGAGGTATTACTGTCATTCCTAATGATAAAGATGAATTGATTCCACAAAGAATTATTACAGGTTATAGGATGGTAATTGATTTCCGCAAATTAAATAAGGCTACTAAAAAGATCATTACCCCTTACCTTTTATTGATCAAATGCTAGAAAGATTATCCAAACATACACATTTTTGCTTTCTAGATGGTTACTCTGGTTTCTCTCAAATACCTATGTCGGCTGATGATCAATCTAAGACCACTTTTACTTGCCCTTTCGGTACTTTTGCTTATAGACGTATGCCTTTTGGTTTATGTAATGCACCTGCTACCTTTCAATATTTTCTGATTTTTGTGAAAAGATATGTGAGGTATTCATGGATGATTTCTCTGTTTATGGATTCTCTTTTGATGGATTTCTTAAGAAACCTTGATTGAGTTTTGCAGAGATGTGAAGAAACTAACCTTGTCTTGAATTGGGAGAAATGCCACTTTAAGAGTAATGAAGGTATAGTTTTGGGGCACAAAATTTCTGAAAGAGGCATTGAAGTTGATAAAGCTAAAGCTGATGCTATTGAAAAGATGTCGTGTGCCAAGGACATCAAAGGTATACGAAGTTTCCTTGGTCATGCCGGTTTTTGTAGGAGGTTCATTAAGGACTTCTCAAAAATTTCTCGGCCTCTGACTAATTTATTACAAAAAGATATACCATTCATCTTTGATGATGATTGTGTAGAAGCATTTGAAATACTTAAGAAAGCATTAATCTCCGCACCTATTGTTCAGCCACCTGATTGGAATTTACCTTTTTAAATTATGTGTGATGCTAGTGATTATGCTGTAGGTGTTGTTCTAGGGCAAAGACTTGATAAGAAATTAAATGTTATTCAATATGCTAGTAAAACTCTAGACAATGCCCAGAGAAATTATGCTACAACTGAAAAAAAATTCTTAGCAGTTGTATTTGCTTGTGATAAGTTCAGACCTTATATTGTTGATTCTAAAGTAACTGTTCACACGAATCATGCTGCTATTAAATATCTTATGGAAAAGAAAGATGCTAAACCTAGACTTATTAGATGGGTTCTCCTCCTACAAGAATTTGATCCGCATATTATTGATAGAAAGGGAGCTGAGAACCCCGTTGCACACAACTTGTCTAGGTTAGAAAATGTTCTTGATGACCCACTACCTATTGATGATAGCTTTCCTGATAACAATTAAATGTCATAAATGCTTCTCATACTACTCCATGGTATGCTTATTATGCTAATTACATTGTTGCTAAATTTATACCACCTAGTTTCACATACCAGCAAAAGAAAAAGTTTATCTATGATCTAAGACATTACTTCTGGGATGATCCACATATTTATAAAGAAGGAGTAGATGGTGTTATTAGGCGTTGTGTACCTGAGCATGAACAGGAACAGATCCTACGCAAGTGTCACTCCGAGGCTTATGGAGGACACCATGCTGGAGATAGAACTGCACACAAGGTATTGCAATCCGGTTTTTATTGGCCTACTCTCTTCAAGGATGCCTGCAAGTTTGTCTTGTCTTGTGATGAATGTCAAAGAATTGGTAATATTAGTAGACGTCAAGAAATGCCTATGAATTATTCACTTCTTATTTAACCATTTGATGTTTGGGGCTTTGATTATATGGGACCTTTTCCTGCCTCTAATGGGTATACACATATTTTAGTTGATGTTGATTACATTACTAAGTGGGTAGAAGTTATTCCAACTAGTAGTGCTGATCATAACACATCTATTATGGTGCTTAAAGAAGTTACTTTTCTGAGGTTTGGAGTCCCTAGATATTTAATGACTCATGGTGGTTCACATCTTATTCATGGTGCCTTTCGTAAAATGCTTGCTAAGTATGACGTTAATCATAGAATTGCATCTCCTTATCACCCACAGTCTTGTGGTCAAGTAGAATTGAGCAATAGAGAGCTTAAATTAATTTCGCAAAAGACTGTTAATAGATCTAGAAAGAATTGGTCCAAGAAACTTGATTATGCATTATGGGCCTATAGAACTGCATATAAAAATCCTATGGGTATGTCTCCGTATAAAATGGTTTATGGAAAAGCATGTCACTTACCTCTCAAACGAGAACATAAGGATTATTGGGCTATTAAAGAGCTCAATTATGATTTCAAACTTGCCGGTGAGAAGAGGTTATTTGACATTAGCTCAGTTGATGAATGGAGAACCCAATCCTATGAGAATGCCAAATTGTTTAAAGAAAAGGTTAAAAGATGGCATGACAAAAGGATACCAAAGCGTGAGTTTAATGTAGGTCATTATGTATTACTATACAACTCTCGTTTAATATATTTTGTAGGAAAGCTTCTCTCTAAATGGGAAGGTCCTTACGTTATCGAGGAGGTCTATCATTCCGGTGCCATAAAAATCAACACCTTTGAAGGCACAAATCCGAAAGTGGTGAACGGTCAAAGAATCAAACATTATATCTCAGGTAATCCTACAAACGTTGAAACCAATGTTATTGAAACCGTAACCCCGGAGGAATACGTAAGAGACACTTTCCAGAATGTTTGAGACTCCAAAAAGGAATAGGTACGTGGTACGGTAAGTAAACCGACTCCAAAACAGTTCTAATGGGAATTTTTCTCCGTTTTGGAATATTTAGAAAAATAGAAAAATAAGAAGTAGTCCGAGAAGGACACGTGGGCTCCATGAGGGTGGAGAACGCGCCCTACCCCCCTGGGCATGCCCCCTGCCTCGTGGGCACCTCGTGTGCTCTCCGGACTCTGTTTTCTTGCACTATACATATTTTGGTCGGTAAAAATTCTTTATATAATCTCCCGGAGGTTTTGACTCCCGTATCACGCAAATATCTCTCATCTTTGTTTCAAGTTGTTTTTTTGACAGATCTAGGTCGTCATGTCGTCTTCAAGTGCCCCCCAAGGACAAGTTTTTCGAGAAGGTCATCAACCCCTACCTCGCGGAAGTGCTCCAACACCCTCAAACCATTGAGATGCGTGAGGGGGTGCTGCACATCCCTTTATTCTGAGGGACCGAGGAGGACCGGAAGCATGGAGACAAGGCTCGAGGAAATGGAGCAACAAGTTTTCAAGTGCTAGGAGATGGTGGAACACGGACTTGGCACCAACCATATGATGATCGCGGAGTACACCAACAACCAAGCTGGATGCCAGGAACATTGGGGAGACCATCTTCAAGCTTCACGAGAAGATCGAAAATCTCCAAGCCCAAATCTATGACCTGCAAAACCAAAACTATGAGTATGAATATAGATTCAAAAGGATGAGTTTGGCTGCAGATTTGAGGATCCAGGAGACTCGGTCATCCTTCTATGATGGCGAGCCTATGCCTTGGAAGAAGGACGACAAGCCTACATCATCAACAACTCAACCCTCTCCACCAACAAAGAAGAATTGAGTATCTGGTATGTGCACTCCCCTTGGCAACTGCCAAGCTTGGGGGAGTGCCCCGGTATCGTATCACCATCACTTTTATCTTTACCGCTTTTCTTAGTTCGATCCTTTTGATAATATTTTGATCTAGTAGAATAAAAGTTCTGAGTATGATCTAGTTGTGAGTTTTGCTTTATGATCCTTCTATGTATAATCGAGTCCGTGAGCTATATATAATAAAGATTAGTTTTGAGTCAAGGGCTTGATTATTTTGCCATGATCTTGAGTGAATAAAAGAAAAGAGAAGAAACAAAAATAAACAAAGAGATCATATGGATCTTATGGAGAGTGATGAGCTCACATAGAAAGATTATGATGAATAAAAGTTGTTGAGAGTTGACAGACATAGTTTTGGTCATCGTTGCAATTAATAGGAAGTAATAAACAACGAGAGGTCTTCACATATAAATATACTATCTTGGACATCTTTTATGATTGTGAGCACTCATTAAAATATGGCATGCTAAAGAGTTGACATTGGACAAGGAAGACAACGTAATGGGTTATGTTTTCTTACATCTGAGATAAATTATATTGTCATGGATCATCCAACATGATTGAGCTTTCCTTTCCCCCTCATGCTAGCCAAATTCTTTGCACAAAGTAGAGATACTACTTGTGCTTCCAAACATCCTTAAACCAGTTTTGCCATGAGAGTCCACCATACCTACCTATGGATTGAGTAAGATCCCTCAAGTAAGTTGTCATCGGTGCAAGTAATAAAAATTGCTCTCTAAATATGTATGACTTATCAGTGTGGGAGAAAATAAGCTTTATACGAGCTTGTGATATGGAAGAAATAAAAGCGACGGATTGCATAATAAAGGTCCATATCACAAGTGGCAATATAAAGTGACGTTCTTTCGCATTAAGATTTTGTGCATCCAACCATAAAGGCACATCAAAACCTCTGCTTCCCTCTGCGAAGGGCCTATCTTTTACTTTTATCTCCTACCTTGCATAAGAGTCATGGTGATCTTCACCCTTCCTTTTTACATTTTATCTTTTGTCAAGCACAACATGTTGGCAAGATCCTGGTATATATGGCTAATTGGATGTGATTTTTCATGAACTATTATTGTTGACATTACCTTTGAGGTAAAACGTTGGGA
The DNA here is from genome assembly GCF_003073215.2 of Triticum urartu. Classification (NCBI taxonomy): domain Eukaryota; kingdom Viridiplantae; phylum Streptophyta; class Magnoliopsida; order Poales; family Poaceae; genus Triticum; species Triticum urartu. The sequence continues at coordinate 586,670,331 of NC_053028.1, read as the reverse complement.
GGCAAAACTATAAGCCCATATCTTTCTCTGTGTCCAATTAAAACTCCATACCCATAAGTATTGCGTGAGTGTTAGCAATTGTGAAAGACTATATGATAGTTGAGTATGTGGACTTGCTGAAAAGCTCTTATATTGACTCTTTCCTATGTTATGATAAATTGCAATTGCTCCAATGACTGAGATTATAGTTTGTTAGTTTTCAATGAAGTTTATGATTCATACTTGAAATTGTGATTGAATTATTACTCTATCATAAGAGATCATATGACAAGAATTATATAAATTGCTGTTCTAAGAATGATCATGATGCCCTCTGATGTCTACTACACAACCTTCTTCTTGTAGACGTTGTTGGGCCTCCAAGTGCAGAGGTTTGTAGGACAGTAGCAAATTTCCCTCAAGTGGATGACCTAAGGTTTATCAATCCGTAGGAGGCGTAGGATGAAGATGGTCTCTTTCAAGCAACCCTGCAACCAAATAACAAAGAGTCTCTTGTGTACCCAACACACCCAATACAATGGTAAATTGTATAGGTGCACTAGTTCGGCGAAGAGATGGTGAAACAAATGGTATATGGATAGTAGATAAAGGTATTTGTAATCTGAAATAATAAAAACAGCAAGGTAACAAGTGATAAAAGTGAGCGTAAACGGTATTGCAATGCGTGGAAAGAAGGCCTAGGGTGGATACTTCCACTAGTGTAAGTCCTCTCAACAATACTAACATAATTGGATCATAAAACTATCCCTCAACATGCAACAAAGAGTCACTCCAAAGTCACTAATAGCAGAGAACGAACGAAGAGATTATGGTAGGGTACGAAACCACCTCAAAGTTATTCTTTCCAATCAATCCGTTGGGCTATTCCTATAAGTGTCACAAACAGGCCTAGAGTTCGTACTAGAATAATACCTTAAGACACAAATCAACCAAAACCCTAATGTCACCTAGATACTCCAATGTCACCTCAAGTATCCGTGGGTATGAATATTCGATATGCATCACACAATCTCAGATTCATCTATTCAACCAACACAAAGGACCTCAAAGAGTGCCCCAAAGTTTCTACCAGAGAATCACGACAAAAACGTGTGCCAACCCCTATGCATAGGTTCCCAATGTCACGAAACCCGCAAGTTGGTCACCTTAACTTACATCAAGTGGCACGTGGTATCCCATTGTCACCACAGATATCCACGGCAAGACATACATCAAGTGTTCTCAAGTCTTTAAAGACTCAATCCGATAAAATTACTTCAAGGGGAAAACTCAATTCATTACAAGAGAGAAGAGGGGGGAAGAAAAATCATAGGATCCAAATATAATAGCAAAGCTCGCGATACATGAAGATCGTATCATCTCAAGAACACGAGAGAGAGAGAGACAGAGATCAAACACATAGCTACTGGTACATACCCTCAGCCCTGAGGGAGAACTACTCCCTCCTCGTCATGGAGAGCATCGGGGTGATGAAGATGGCCACCGGAGAAGGATTGCCCCCACCGGCAGGGTGGCGGAACGGGTCTAGATTGGTTTTCTGTGGCTACGGAGGCTTCTGGCGGCGAAACTCCCGATCTATGTTGCGTTCTGGAAGTTTTAGGGTATATGGAGTTATATAGGCAGAAGAAGCACGTCAGGGGAGCCACGAGGGCCCCACGAGGCAGGGGGCGCGCCCTAGGGGGGTGGGCGCGCCCCCTACCCTCATGAGCCCCTCCTTCCTTCCTTGACGTGGGGTCCAAGTCCATCGGGTGGCTTTCGTTCCAAAAATAACTTCTCTAGTTTCGACTCCGTCTGATATTCCTTTTCTTCAAAACGCTGAAATAGGCATAAAACAGCAAATCTAGGCTGGGCCTCCGGTTAATAGGTTAGTCCCAAAAATAATATAAAAGTGGAAAATAAAGCCCAATATTGCCTAAAACAATAGATAATATAGCATGGAGCAATCAAAAATTATAGATACGTTGGAGACGTATCAAGCATCCCCAAGCTTAATTCCTGCTCGTCCTCGAGTAGATAAATGATAAAAAGATAATTTTTGATGTGGAATGCTAGTTGGCATAATTTCAATGTAATTCTTCTTACTTGTGATATGAATATTCAGATTCAAGACAAAAGTTCATATTGACATAAAAATAATAATACTTCAAGCATACTAATAAAGCAATTATGTCTTCTCAAAATATCATGGCCAAAGAAATCTATCCCTACAAAATCATATAGTCTGGCTATGCTCCATCTTCACCACACAACATATTTAAATCATGCACAACCCCGATGACAACCCAAGCAATTGTTTCATCCTTTTGATGTTCTCAAACTTTTTCACTCTTCACGCAATACATGAGCATGAGCCATGGATATAGCACTATAGGTGGAATAGAATGGTGGTTGTGGAGAAGACAAAAGGGAGATGATAGTCTCACATCAACTAGGCGTATCAACGGGCTATGGAGATGCCCATCAATATATATCAATGTGAGTGAGTAGGGATTGCCATGCAACAGATGCACTAGAGCTATAAGTGTATGAAAGCTCAACAAAAGAAACTAGTGGGTGTGCATCCAACTCACTTGCTCACGAAGACCTAGGGCATTTTGAGGAAGCCCATCATTGGAATATACAAGCCAAGTTCTAAAATGAAAGATTCCCACTAGTATATGAAAGTGACAACTCAAGAGACTATCTATATGAAGAACATGGTGCTACTTTGAAGCACAAGTGTGGAAAAGGGAATAGTAGCATTGCCCCTTCTTATTTTTTTTATTTTTTTATTTGGCCTTTCATTTTTTTGAACTTTCCTTTTTTATTTGGCCTTTATTTTTTTTATTTGGCCTTTCTCTCTCTCTCTTCTTTTGGGACAATGCTCTATTGAATGATGATCATCACACTTTTATTTACTGACAACTCAAGAATTACAACTCAATACTTAGAACAAGATATGACTCTATATGAATGCCTCCGGCGGTGTACCGGGATGTGCAATGACTCATGAGTGACATGTATTAAAGAATTATGAATGGTGGCTTTGCCACAAATACGATGTCAACTACATGATCATGCTAAGCAATATGACAATGATGGAGTGTATCACAATAACGGAACGGTGGAAAGTTGCATGGCAATATATCTTGGAAATGGCTATGGAAATGCCATAATAGGTAGGTATGGTGGCTGTTTTGAGGAAGGTATATGGTGGGTGTATGATACCGGCGAAAGGTGTGCGGTATTAGAGAGGCTAGCAATGGTGGAAGCGTGAGAGTGCATATGATCCATGGACTCAACATTAGTCATAAAGAACTCATATACTTATTGCAAAAATCTACAAGTTATCAAAGCAAAGTATTACACGCATGCTCCTAGGGGGATAGATTGGTAGGAAAAGACCATCGCTCGTCCCCGACCGCCACTCATAAGGAGGACAATCAATAAATAAATCATGCTCCGACTTCATCACATAACGGTTCACCCTATGTGCATGCAACGCAAATCACAAACTTCAACACAAGTATTTCTCAAATTCACAACTACTCAACTAGCATGACTCTAATATCACCATCTCCATATCTCAAAACAAGCATCAAACTTCTCTTAGTATTCAAAACACTCATAAGAGAATTTTATTATTAATCTTGTATACCTAGCATATTAGGATTTTAAGCAAATTACCATGCTATTAAGACTCTCGAAATAATCTAAGTGAAGCATGAGAGTTCATCTATTTATTCAAAATAAAACTACCACCATGCTCTAAATGATATAAGTGAAGCACTAGAGCAAATGACAAACTACTCCGAAGGATATAAGTGAAGATCAATGAGTAGTTGAATAATTACGCAACTATGTGAAGACTCTCTAACATTTAATAATTTCAGATCTTTATACTTCATTCAAAAAGAAAGCAAAACAAAATAAAATGATATCTAAGAATAGCAAACATCATGTGAAGAAGGAAAAACTTAGGATCAATCGAAACTAACCGATAGTTGTTAAGGAAGAAAGGTGGGATGCCAACCAGGGCATCCCCAAGCTTAGGCTCTTGGCTATTCTTGAATATTACCTTGGGGTGCCTTGGGCATCCCCAAGCTTAGGCTCTTGCCACTCCTTATTCCATAGTCCATCGAATCCTTACCCAAAACTTGAAAACTTCACAACACAAAACTTAACAGAAAACTCGTAAGCTCCGTTAGTATAAGAAAATAAATCACCACTTCAAGGTACTGTAATGAACTCATTCTTTATTTATATTGGTGTTAAACCTACTGTATTCCAACTTCTCTATGGTTTATAAACTATTTTACTAGCCATAGATTCATCAAAATAAGCAAACAACACATAGAAAAACAGAATCTATCAAAAACAGAACAGTCTGTAATAATTTGGATCAAACCTATACTTATGGAACTCATAAAATTCTCAAATAAATTTCTGGACCTGAGGAATTTATCTATTAATCATCTGCAAAAAGAATTAACTAAATATCACTCTCCAAATAAAAATGGCAGCAATTCTCGTGAGCGCTAAAGTTTCTGTTTTTTTACAGCATGATCAACAAGACTTTCCCCAAGTCTTCCCAAAGGTTCTACTTGGCACAAACACTAATTAAAGACATAAAACCACATATAAACAGAGGCTAGATGAATTATTCATTACTAAACATGAACAAAAAGAAAGTAACAAAAATAAAATTGGGTTGCCTCCCAACAAGCGCTATCGTTTAACGCCCTTAGCTAGGCATGATCATTTCAATGATGCTCACATAAAAGAAAAGAATTGAAACATAAGAGAGAGCATCATGAAGAATATGACTAACACATTTATGTCTAACCCACTTGCTATGCATAGGTGTTTTGTGAATAAACAACTTATGGGAACAAGAATCAACTTGCATAGGAAGGTAAAACAAGCATAACTTCAAAACTTTAAGCACGTAGAGAGGAAACTTGATATTATTGCAATTTCTACAAGCATATATTCATCCCTCATAATAATTTGCAGTAGCATCATGAATGAATTCAACAATATAGCCAGCACCTAAAGCATTCTTTTCATGATCTACAAGCATATAATTTTTATTACTCTCCACATATGCAAAATTCTTCTCATGAATTATAGTGGGAGCAAACTCAACAAAATAACTATCATGTCATTGAAAATTAAGATCAAGATGACAAGTTTCATGGTTATCATTATTCTTTAAAGCATACGTGTCATCACAATAATCATCATAGATAGGAGGCATGCTTTCATCATAATAAATTTGCTCATCAAAACTTGGGGGATAAAAAATATCATCTTCATCAAACATAGCTTCCCCAAGCTTGTGGCTTTGCATATAATTAGCATCCTGTATATTCAAGGAATTCATACTAACAACATTGCAATCATGCTCATCATTCAAAGATTTAGTGCCAAACATTTTATATAATCCGTCTTCTAGAACTTGAGCACAATTATCCTTTCCATCATACTCACGAAAGATATTAAAAAGGTGAAGTGTATGAGACAAACTCAATTCCATTTTTTTGTAATTTTCTTTTATAAACTAAACTAGTGACAAAACAAGAAACTAAAAGACTCGATTGCAAGATCTAAGGATATACCTTCAAGCGCTAACCTCCCCGGCAACGGCGCCAGAAAAGAGCTTGATGTCTACTACACAACCTTCTTCTTGTAGACGTTGTTGGGCCTCCAAGTGCAGAGGTTTGTAGGACAGTAGCAAATTTCCCTCAAGTGGATGACCTAAGGTTTATCAATCCGTAGGAGGTGTAGGATGAAGATGGTCTCTCTCAAGCAACCCTGCAACCAAATAACAAAGAGTCTCTTGTGTCCCCAACAAACCCAATACAATGGTAAATTGTATAGGTGCACTAGTTCGGTGTTGGTGGGAACGACACCTATGGGATCACAAGAATCCCTACTACAGTTAGCAGGGTGCGGGGTCGTGAGACTCGCGCGCGTGGCACGGCGTGGGGAGGTGGGTGTGATGCGGGCAGCATGCGTGGGGTTGGTCTCTGCATGCATGCGTCACGTCGTAGTAAAGGGGTGGTTCGCGCCTTCCCCATAAACGGAGGGAGGCGTGGAGGCGCGGCCCATTTACTGAATGGGGCTGAGGCACGGTCTTTAAGGCGTCCACTCCCCACGATCACGGGGTGGGGAGAGGTCGCCTCACCCGTCCGCTCGGTTCTGCACGTCCGCCACGTGTCTCCCATGCGCTTGGGGTGGCAAACGGTGGAGGCGGGAAACCGGGCCGTCGCTGGTTGGGGCGGCGGGTCGGTCCTGGCTCCCTGCGCCTTCCGTATCTTGATTGGCCAAGCGGGGCGGCCGAGCCCCAACCCCGCTCCTTTATAAAGAGTGGGAGGGGGGATGGCATCCCACATTCTTTCATCTTCTTCTTCCTTCAGCTTCTGCTCCTCTCTTCTTCTTCTTCCTTCACGGTGGCGGCGAGGGTCGCCGCTCGACAACGCGTCCCTCCTTCTCCTGCGCCTGCGGTGGCAGAGCCAGCCGCGAGGGGAAGGGGGAGGGGTGAGGCCGTGGGTGAGGCCAGGGCGCTCGGGGAAGAGGAGGACGGGGTGGCGCGTCGGCCTCGCCTCCGCCAGTAGCTCCCCCTCCAATGGAGGGCCATGTTAGGGATGACCCTTATGAGTTCTTCGTCAGGCTACGCCGGCCGCCGCGCCATCGCCTTCGTCTCTCGACTCATATCCACAGCTTGACGGAGGGGCTCACTCTCCATTTTAAGCTGATGGAGAGTGGCCTTCTCTCCGTCAAGGTCTTCGGGCACTTTGGGACTCATACAAGGTGCTGCGTGGAGAGCTCTTCTGATAGTGAAGACTCCTCCTCGGGCGGGAGTGACAAGGAGGACAGCGGCAGCGACGACGAGGGCGGTAGGCGGCAGGATGACGGGTCCGACTAGGTGTTGGGTGCCGCTCCGTGCGGCACCGGCGACCCCATCATCCGTGTCGCCGGCTCCTTGAACTTCTCGGGGTCGTCTCCTTGGGCGGCTGGCGTTGGGAGGCTGCGGAAGAGGAAGAGGGCGGGCGGCAAGGCCGTCAAGTCAGAGTACGTGGGCACCGACGCCTTCGATGCGTACTAATGTCCTACCACCTCGTCTTCGAGCTCTCCTTCCGGCGCCGCTATCACCACCCAGCCTTTGGACGGCCACCAAGATGTTCTCCCTGCGTCTTCTGCCACCCGTAGCTCGCCTAGGTGCTCCTTTTGCCCTTCTCGCCTCCTTGACCTGCCTCCTGAGGAGAGCGACAAGAAATGGATTACGGGCACCTTATCTCTTTTTAGTTTGTAAGCCTTCGGGCCTTCGTTGAATTTAAAACTTGTAATCCCTTCATTCATGTTTTTCATTCCCTACGGACTGTACCTGAGTGGAACGTTTTTAATGAAAAACGGATGCTTGCCGGGTCATTTGTTTGCGGCTGGAACCCACGACAAGGAGTAAATCCTTGATATCTCTAAGATAAACATTTTCTCGCCCGGCAACAGGCCTTGCCATCTCCCCACTTTGCTCGACCTTTCTCACGCCTTTGGCGGAGGCAGGGATGAGGTGGGTTCAGGCTCCTTGTTTCATACTTTCACTGCCGCGACTACGACCAAACTTGGTCCCAGGAACGAGCCCTAGGGCCTAGAGTTAGGGGAGCACGGTAGCTTAAGGAAAAACGAGGTTTCACATACCTCAGTCCAATGGAATGCATGATAAGGGATGAAGAACTTATCTGAAGCTGCAGCCCCTAGCAATCATGGTTTGCCGTGGGTGAATCTTTGCTCTTGCAGCCCCCGGCAATACTGGCTTGCCGGGGCCTAGATGCTGGTATGTTCCTTTTTTTCTCCCCAAGTGGTTTGGCAAGGATATCTGTGTGTCCTGTGAACCAAAGAAGACAAAAGAAAGACAAAGAGACGCACACTCGACCTCTAAGCTAGGGGTTAGTCGCCGCTAAGCACTATCAACCCTAACCAAGGACGAGACTCGACCTAGCATGCATGCTATAACTTAGGGTGCCAGTGCTTCATTTATTTATGCTCAGGGTCTGCGCCTGGCTTTGTACAAAGGGTTACATGCGTCATCGGCAAGGCTCGTACAAAAGGTGGCTTGCCGAGGGGCCCGGCAAGCCACGCCTCACGGGTAAAACTTGCGAAGATGCTCAATGTTCTAGGAATTACTCATCGGAACGGCATCTTCGGTCTCCAGGCGGACTGCGCCGGGCCTGGTGACACGTATTACCCGACAAGGGCCTTCCCACTTTGGCGTCAACTTGTTGGAATTCTTGGCCGATTGAACGCGCCGAAGAACAAGGTCACCTTCCTCAGAGCTTCAGGCATGAACCTTGCGGCTATGGTAGCGGCGCAAGGCTTGCTGGTAGCGTGCTGCTCTCACAGCCGCCCGAAGGCGATCTTCCTCAAGGAGCATTTCGTCATCTTGCCGCAATTGCTCTTGCTCAAGCTCGTTATAAGCGAGTACTCGAGGTGACCCGTATATGAGTTACGTGGGAGAACTGCTTCTGCCCCGTATACCAGGGCAAAGGGTGTCTGGCTGGTGGCTCGATTTGGTGTCATTCTGATTGACCAAAGAACCGCCGGCAATTCATCAATCCAGCGTCTTCCACTCTTGTGCAGTCTGTCAAAGGTCTTTGTCCTCAGGCCTCGCAGTACTTCATAATTTGCCCTCTTAGCTTGACCATTGCTTCATGGGTGAGCAACAGAAGCGAAACAGACCTTGCTGCCGAGGTCTTGAATATATTGCATGAAGGTGTGGCTTGTGAACTGCGTGCCGTTGTCGGTGATGACCCTATTGGGTACACCAAAACGGCACACCAGTCCTTTGAAGAACTTGACGGTTGACTGTGATGTGACCTTCCTCACTGCTTCCACTTCTGGCCACTTTGTGAACTTGTCGATTGCAACGTACAAGTACTCAAAGCCCCCGACAGCGTGGGGGAAAGGGCCTAGTATGTCAAGCCCCCAGACCGAGAAAGGCCAGGAGAGAGGAATGGTTTGAAGGGCTTGAGCTGGCTGATGAAGCTTCTTTGAATGGAACTGACACGCTTCACACCTGGTGACTAGTATCGTTGCATCCTGGAGGGCGGTGGTCCAGAAGAAGCCTTGCCGAAACGCTTTGCTGGCAAGGGCCCTCGACCCTATGTGGGATCCACATATGCCTCCATGTATCTCCGCCAACAGCCCCAGTCCTTCCTCTCGAGGGATACACTTCAATTTCACACCGTTCGGCCTCTTTCTGTACAGGACGTCATCGACGAACTAGTACATAGTAGAGCGACGGGCTACTTTTTCCGCTTCTTCCTGCTCCTTGGGAAGTTCCCCTATTTGGAGGAATCAGACGGTATGATGTGCCCACGCTGGAGCCTGGGGCTCGACGACGACGACTAAAGGCATCTCCTCCCCTATAGGAGCGGCTGTCTCCACGGCAAGAGCTTGATGCTCCGTCGGAGCTAGCCGTCCTGTGGCAGGCTCAGTGTCTCCGGCAACATCCTTACCGGCGGCTTCGGGAAAGTACTTGCCAAGCCCTGATTTTCTCCTCTTGTTCTGCTCTGTTAATGGATCAACGGATGGCTGAGTTAGCCGAAGCACAAAGGTACCTGGTTCCACAGGTAGCTTGAGGGCAACGCGTTTTGACAGGTAATCAGAGATGTCATTCTCCGCTCAGGGAACGTGTTCTGCTTGTATACCATCAAAACGATCTTCTAGCTTTCTCACTTCATCGACGTAGGCCTTCATCAACGAGCTCTGGTAATCCTTGTTGACTTGCTTGACGACAAGTTGCGAGTCGCCCCTGACGACGAGTTTCTTGATTCCGAGGTCCGCCGCGATCCTAAGACCAGCAAGCAGCCCTTCGTACTCAGCCGTATTGTTTGTTGACACCTCCCTGGGGAAGTGCATCTGGATCACGTACTTGAGGTGCTCTCCGGTGGGCGCGACAAGTAGTACACCAGCCCCGGCGCGCTGTAAGGAGAAAGCTCCATCAAAGTACATGATCTAGTCGCAACTTGCCTCCTTGCCAGGGAGAGCAGTCTCTTGGGCTTCTTCGTCAGGCGTCGCGGTCCATTCTGCAACAAACTCCACGAGCACTCAACTTTGAATCGTCAATGTACTCTCAAACTTGATGCCAAAGCTGGACAGTTCCAGTGCCCGCTCTACGATTCTTCCCATGGCATCTGGATTGTGCAATATCCGTTGCAGAGGGAGGCAAGTGACGACAGTGATTTCGTGCGCCTGGTAGTAGTGACGCAGCTTCCTCGAGGCCATAAGAAGGCTGAAGAGCAGTTTCTGCACGCCGGAGTACCTTGATCTAGCCCCCTGCAGGAGGGAACTAACAAAGTAGACCGGGTGCTGCATCATTTTCTTCTTCGGCGGCACTCCAACTGGCTGTGTCATCTCTGCATCGGTGGCATCGGGCTCTGACGCTGCTATTACCTCGTCACCAATTTCTCTCTGCGCCACTAGTGCGCGCTGACCACCTGGTCCGTTGCCGCCAAGTATAGCAGCAACGGTTCCTGTGGCCTAGGCGCAACTAGTATTGGCGCGGAGGAGAGGTACCTCTTCAAATCTTGCAATGCTGCTTCGGCTTCTGGTGTCCACTCCATCCGGCCTGCCTTTTTCAAAATCTTGAAAAAGGGCAGGGCGCGCTCGGCGGACATGGAAATGAACCTGCTCATGGCGGCAACGCAAACCAGCAAGCCGACGCACATCCTTGACTCGCTTGGGTGCTTCAATCTGCTCTATAGCTTTGATCTAGTCCGGATTGGCCTCTATCCCGTGCTGCGACACAAAGAACCCGAGAAGCTTTCCGGAAGGGACGCTGAAGACGCACTTCTCAGGGTTCAGCTTGAGATTGATCTTGCGTAGGTTTGCAAATGTTTCTTGTAAATCCGGTATGAGGGTTGCCCTGTTCTTGGTTTTGACCACTATATCATCCATATAAGCTTCCATATTTCTTTGGAGCGGGGGTTCAAAACCAATATGGACCGCCCTTGCAAACGTTGAACCAGCACTCTTCAACCCAAAAGGCATCCGTATGAAACAATACGTACCACATGGGGTGATGAATGTCGTTTTCTCTTCGTCTTCTCTTGTCATGAAGATCTGGTGGTAGACGGAGTAGGCATCGAGGAATGACAATAGATCACACCCAACCGTGGAGTCAACAATCTGGTCGATGCGCGGCAACGGGAAGGGGTCTTTGGGACAAGCCTTATTGATATCTGTGTAATCAATACACAGCCTCCACTTCCCATTTGCCTTGCGCACTACCACTGGATTGGCCAACCATGTTGGATGGAGCACTCCTCTTACCAAACCCGCTGCTTCCAGTTTCCGGATCTCCTATGTGATGAACTCTTGTCGTTCCAAGGCTTGCTTTCTGACCTTCTGCTTGACGGGTCACGCATGAGGACAGACAACAAGGTGTTTCTCAATCACCTCCCTGGGAACGCTGGGGATGTCGGATGCTTTCCATGCAAACACATCGACATTCCTCCGCAGGAAGGTGACGAGCGCGTCTTCCTATTTGTCGTCAAGGGCGGAGCTTATGGTAAAAGCCCCTCCCGTGCCGTCCTCCTTGACAGAAACATTCTTGCTTCCAGGCGGTGTGGCCCTGAACATCTTGTTTCTGTCGGTGGAGCTCTCTGGCACGTCCTCGACGGGAGCGCTACACTCCGAAGAGGTGCGCTTGCCGGAGTGGGTGCCTGAGGTGTCACCGGTCTTCATCTTTTTCCTTCCCGGGGCTCCAGCGGTAGGAGCAAGCGCCTTAGCAGTGGCGGCTGCTGCAATTGCTTGTTGGTAGAGTTGGCCAGCGCAAATTAGTGCATCCTTCTTGTCTGATGGGACGGTGATGATCGTCACAGGCCCCGGCATCTTCAGGGTGTTGTAGGCGTAATGTGACGCCGCCATGAACTTGGCCAGCGTTGGGCGGCCAAGGATCCCGTTGTAAGGCAAGGGGATCTTGGCAATGTCGAACACAATCCTTTATGTCCTGTAGTTCAAATCACTCCCAAAAGTCACGGGCAACGTGACCTTTCCCTTTGGTTGACTTCTTCCCGGGTTAACCCCGTGAAACGTGCCCGTCTCTTCGAGGTCTTCATCAGGAATCTGCAGTTTCTCGATCACGGCAGGAGAGATTAAGTTCAGACCGGCCCCGCCATCAACTAGCATCTTTGTCACCTTGAGGTTGCGTATTGTTGGTGAAACCAACAATGGCAAGCACCCGACTGTAGTAGTGCGATCAGGGTGATCCTCAGTGTCAAAAATGATAGTTGTACTGGACCACTTCAGCGGCCTTTGGGCATCAAACGACGGCTCTGCCGCTGTAATCTCACGCGCCAACCGTTTAAGCTGGCGGTGAGAGGTATGCAGCGAGGCGCCGCCATCGACACACATGGCCTCCGTAGCTTTCTGAAATTCTTGGTCACTAGACTCATTGTCTTCTTCGCGATCATCGTCTTCTGGCTTTTTTTCACGGCCCCGGGCGGGCCTCTCCTGCTGTTTATCTTTGCCGCGACGGCCCGCCTGGCCATCACGCTTCTTGCCGGACCCCTCAGCACCGTCCTGGCCTTTCTCCTTGTTTCGCCTCTCATATTCAGCCCTCGGCTACTCAGCAAGGAGCTCAACCTGTCGGCAGTTCTGGAGATCATGGCCTTTGGTGCGATGGATCTTGCAGTATTGCTTGTCGGAGTTTCCTGGCTTCTCGGCAGCTGCCAAGGCCCGGCAGGCGACACATTCGGCAATTTCCTTGCCGGGGTCATCTGCCTTGGTTTTCTTGGCGGAGCCGGCATCGTCAGATCCCTCGACGGTAAGCACGGCTTTACCTTTGTGCTTCCTGTTGCGGCGCCGGCCTTTCTTCGCCGGGGCGGCAGTATCCTCATCTGACGAGTCGGTTTCCATGCCTGCATCTTCGCCGGGGTACTTCCTTCCCTCTTCAGCTCGGGCACATCTGTCAGCAAGAACATAGAGTTCCGCCACATCATTCACCTTGTTCATTGCCAGCTCTTCGCGCATCTTGCGGTTACACACGTTCTGATGGAACGCGCTGATGATGGCGGCAAGGTGAACATCAGGGATATTGTACTGTACCCGGCTGAACCTCTCGCCTCCCTTCTGGGGAATGACGTGCAGGTCGCTTGCTTGGCCATGGGCTTGGTGACCTCCAGTAAAGGCGCCCACAAACTCATGGCACAAATCCAACCAGGAGGAAATAGAGTCTACCGGCAAGTGCATCAACCACGACATGGCGTTGGGTTTAAGAGCCAATGGAAAGTAATTCGCAAGCACCTTATCGTCGCGGGCTCCGGCAGCTTGCATCGCGATGGTGTAGATGCTGAGGAACTCAGAAGGGTGGGTGAAGGAACCTTACCATCGCAACGACAGCTTGCATCCGTTGTACTTTTCGCGAACGTCAGGTTTGAAGGTGCGGTGAGTGGGCCACTGGAACTGCCGCAGCTCACGGGTAAAAGCCGGACAGCCTACCTCGTAAGGTAGGCCTCCAGGGCTCTCCGGGGCCGGGTGGTTCGCAGCAGGCCCTGCTCGCTTGTCTGACTAGTGGCGCGCTCCGCGCCGGCGCTCGATAGTGGTTCGAGCGTCTTCATGGGCTCGTTCCCAAAGAACTTGGCGCTGGTCACAGTCGGTCCGTGGGTCAGAAGACGCTATGGAAATGTCATCGCCCGTGACGTCGCGATGAGCCGGCGTCCGCGGTACGGGATGGGGAAGAGGTGAATGCGCCGTGGTCGTGGCGCCGCCGGCTTTTCCGCCACTGGTGCACAGGACTCCATCAGAGCGTCGACCCAGGGGCCCCACCGGACTTGGTTCGTCTTTGTTGGCCACCGCAACAAGGCTTCGGATAGTGGCTCTCCATTCGTCGAGTTTCCCCATAGTGGGAGGAAAGTCGAGGAGCAACTGCGCGCGCGCCAGGGCCTCTGCTGGCGTCGGTGGCAGCGAAACCTGCACGGATCGCGACGCGCTTCGACTTCTGACCACGTCAGAAGAAGCTCTATCACGACCCCGCGGTCGCATGCCGTTTTCACTAGTGCTTCGGCGAGCGGGCAGGTCTTCTACGTCCCGGGAGTGGCGCTCGGGGCTCTTCCCGCGGCGACGCCCGGGATCTTCGGCGTGATGACGCCGTTCGTCACGCGCTGCCTGGGAGGAGCGCGCTGTTGGCGCTGGCGTGGGAGTCTTGGAGGCCCTTGCGTCGCCTTCGGGTGGGGTGGCGATGACCTTGGAAGGCCCCGCTCCACCCGCAGAGGGCCTGGCTCCCCCTTTGCATTTGGCGATGTGTGGCCCGTTACTAGGCGCACAAACATCGCTGCCTCCCAAACTCTAGCTGCTGGGATGGCGTTGGTGTTCGCGAGCAGTGCCCCGGGTCCTCTCTGCGACCGGTCCGCTGCTCGCCCGCGTCGGGATGGGCTGTCCGGCTTCCGACTAGCCAACCACCACCGTCATCTTCTTCTTGGGCGCCATGATGATGAAGAAGCGTCGAACTAACTGCTAAAGCCGATTCTCACAACTGCGCCCCCTACCTGGCGCACCAAAGATGTCGGTGGCAACGACACCTATGGGATCACAAGAATCCCTACTACGGTTAGCGGGGCGCGGGGTCGTGAGAAGAGCGGATCAAACAGATAGTACACAGTTTGTTTATCCAGGTTAGGGCCGCGAGGATGCGTAAAACCCTACTCCTGCTTTGGTGGATGTATATTCCTGTTCTTGAGCTAGCTCTGGGGCATTAGGAGCTCCAAAAAGCCGAATCCTCCTCCTGGTCGCCTCGGGCCTTCTTTTATAGAAAAAGGGGTTGCCAGAGTGGCACGCAGGAGGTGGAAAGGGTACAGTCATGCGAGGTTATCCCTCGCATTACATGACAAGGCGCATTTAATGCCTCTTGCTTAGGTGTCCTTGCTTTATCGGGGACGGGGGAGAAACCTGTCTTGTCCGTCGCCGCTCCTTCTTGTGTCGACACATGCCCTGGCCAGTGATGCATGTGATGCCATGTAGGTAGGCAAGCAGCTGAGGTGGCGCAGTGGAGGGTCTTCACGAAGATCTGCATGCCGCCACGTAGGTGCCTGCCCAGCTGGTTGGGTCGGCAGCCGCATGCGTACGGTGGTGGAGGTTTAGTCGGCGTGGGCCTGATGGTGGCCCTATGGATGTTCTTGGCAAGGGCTTTGCCGGGGCCCCGGTAAGGGTCTTGCCGGGGCGCCTGCTGCCATCCCCGGCAAGGCGCTTGCCGGGTGCCTTGTGGTCTTCCTCGGCTGGGATCCCGCCAAGGGTCGTCGTCTTCTATAGTACGTATCTGATCTTGAATGTCTTCACAAAGATCTGCATGCCACCACGGGGATGTCTCCCGAATCCTTGCCCCATGGGGGCAGTGGACTCAAGGGTGATTTGCTCTGCAGGCGTGGGGCGAGTTGCCGCGACAAGGGTCTTGCCGGGGTTGCTAAAACTGTCTCCCGGCAAGGATCTTGCCGGGGGAGTCCGCTTCGTCTCCTTTGTTCTTCGTGGTTTTGGCCTTGGCGTCATCCTAGTTCCCTTGAGCTTCGGTCTTACCCTGGCTCACTTCCCTTGCCTTCCTTGGTGTGGTGGTGCCCGCGGCTCTGACTGCCCGTGCACAGTTCTAGGGGTACAAAAAGTGCACCCCTCTTTTTGTACACCGACATTCGGCGAAGAGATGGTGATACAAGTGCAATATGGATGGTAGATAAAGGTATTTGTAATCTGAAATTATAAAAACATCAAGGTAACGAATGATAAAAGTGAGCGTAAACGGTATTGCAATGCTAGGAAACAAGGCCTAGGGTTCATACTTTCACTAGTGCAAGTCCTCTCAACAATACTAACATAATTGGATCATAAAACTATCCCTCAACATGCAACAAAGAGTCACTCCAAAGTCACTAATAGTAGAGAACAAACAAAGAGATTATGGTAGGGTACGAAACCACCTCAAAGTTATTCTTTCCAATCAATCCGTTGGGCTATTCCTATGAGTGTCACAAACAGCCCTAGAGTTTGTACTAGAATAACACCTTAAGATACAAATCAACCAAAACCCTAATGTCACCTAGTTACTCGAATGTCACCTCAAGTATCCGTGGGCATGATTATACGATATGCATCACACAATCTCAAATTCATCTATTCAACCAACACAAAGGACCTCAAAGAGTGCCCCAAAGTTTTACTGGACAATCACGACGAAAATGTGTGCCAACCCCTATGCATAGTTTCATGGGTGGAACCTGCAAGTTGATCACCAAAACATACATCAAGTGAATCACGTGATATCCCATTGTCACCACAAATATCCACGGCAAGACATACATCAAGTGTGCTCAAATCTTTAAAGACTCAATCCGATAAGATTACTTCAAAGGGGAAACTCAATTCATTACAAGACAGAAGAGAAGGAGGAGAAACATAGGATCCAACAATAATAGCAAAGCTCGCGATACATCAAGATCAAGAACACGAGAGAGAGATCAAACACATAGCTACTGGTACATACCCTCAGCCCCGAGGGAGAACTACTCCCTCCTCGTCATGGAGAGCACCGGGATGATGAAGATGGCCACCGGAGAAGGATTGCCCCTTTCGGCAGGTTGCCGGAACGGGTCTAGATTGGTTTTGATGGCTACGGAGGCTTCTGTAGGCGGAACTCCCGATCTAATATTTGTTCCGGAAGTTTTAGGGAACATGGAGTTATATAGGCGGAAGAAGTACGTCAGGGGAGCCACGAGGGCCCCACGAGGAAGGGGGCGCACCCCCCACCCTCGTGGCTTCCTCGTTCCTTCCTTGACGTTAAGCTTCCATATTTCTATGGAGCTGGGGTTCAAAACCAATCTGGACCGCCCTTGCAAACATTGAACCAGCACTCTTCAACCCGAAAGGCATCCGTATGAAACAATACGTACCACATGGGGTGATGAATGCCATTTTCTCTTCGTCTTCTCTTGTCATGAAGATCTGGTGGTAGCCGGAGTAGGCATCGAGGAATGACAACATATCACACCCAGCCGTGGAGTCAACAATCTGGTCGATGCGCGGCAACGGGAAGGGGTCTTTGGGACAAGCCTTATTGATATCTGTGTAATCAATACACAGCCTCCACTTCCCATTTGCCTTGCGCATACCACTGGATTGGCCAACCACGTTGGATGGAGCACACCTCTTACCAAACCCGCTGCTTCAGTTTCCGGATCTCCTTGTGATGAACTCTTGTCGGTTCCAAGGCTTGCTTTCTTGACTTCTGCTTGACGGGCCGGCTCATGAGGACAGACAGCAAGGTGGTGCTCAATCACTCCCTGGAAATGCGGGGATGTCGGATGCTTGCCATGCAAACACATCGACATTCGCCCCACGAAAGGTGACGAGCGCGTCTTCCTATTTGTCGTCAAGGGCGGAGCTTATGGTAAAAGCCCCTCCCATGCCGTCCTCCTTGACAGAAACCTTCTTGGTCCGGGTGTGGCCTTGACTTCTTGTTTCTGTCGGTGGAGCTCTCTGGCACCGTCCTCGACTGGAGCGCTACACTCCGAAGAGGTGCGCTTGCCGGAGTGGGTGCCTGAGGTCTCACCGGTCTTCTTCTTTTTCCTTCCCGGGGCTCTAGCGGCAGGAGCAAGCGCCTTAGCAGTGGCGGCTGCTGCAACTGCTTGTTGGTAGAGTTGGTCAGCGCAAATTAGCGCATCCTTCTTGTCTGATGGGACGGTGATGATCGTCATAGGCCCCGGCATCTTCAGGGTGTTGTAGGCGTAATGTGATGCCGCCATGAACTTGGCCAGCGCTGGGCGGCCAAGGATCCCGTTGTAAGGCAAGGGGATCTTGGCAACGTCGAACACAATTCTTTCTGTCCTGTAGTTCAGATCACTCCCAAAAGTCACGGGCAACGTGACCTTTCCCTTTGGTTTACTTCTTCCCGTGTTGACCCCCTGAAACGTTCCCGTCTCATCGAGGTCTTCATCAGGAATCTGCAGTTTCTTGATCACGGCAGGCGAGATTAAGTTCAGACCGACCCCACCATCGACTAGCATTTTTGTCACCTTGAGGTTGCGTATTGTTGGTGAAACCAACAATGGCAAGCACCTAACTGTAGTAGTGCGATCAGGGTGATCCTCAGTGTCAAAAATGATAGGTGTGCCAGACCACTTCAACGGCCTTTGGGCATCAAACGACGGCTCTGCCGCTGTAATCTCATGCGCCCACTGTTTAAGCTGGCAGTGAGAGGGTATGCAGCGAGGCGCCTCCATCGACGCACATGGCCTCTGTAGCTTTCTGAAATTCTTGGTCACCAGACTCATCGTCCTCTTCGTGATCATCGTCTTCTGGCTTTTTGTCACGGCCTCGGGCGGGCCTCTCTTGCTGTTTATCTTTGCCGTGACGGCCCGCTTGGCCGTCACGCTTCTTGCCGGACCCTTCATCACCGTCCTGGCCTTTCTCCTTGTCCCGCCTCTCATATTCAGCCCTCTGCTTCTCAGCAAGGAGCTCAACCTGTCGGCAGTTCTGGAGATCATGGCCTTTGGTGCGATGATCTTGCAGTATTGCTTGTCGGAGTTTCCTGGCTTCTCGGCAGCCGCCAAGGCTCGGCAGGTGACACATCCGGCAATTTCCTTGCTGGGGTCATCTGCCTTGGTTTTCTTGGCGGAGCCGGCGTCGTCAGATCCCTCGACAGCAAGAACGGCTTTACCTTTGCGCTTCCTATTGCGGCGCCGACCTTTCTTTGCCGGGGCGGCAGTATCCTCATCTGAGGAGTCGGTTTCCACGCCGGCATCTTCACCGGGGCACTTCCTTCCCTCTTCAGCCCGGGCACATCTGTCAGCAAGAACATAGAGTTCTGCCATGTGTTTCACCTTGTTCATTGCCAGTTCTTCGCGCATCTTGCGGTTACGCACGTTCTGATGGAACGCGCTGATGATGGCGGCAGGGTGAACATCAGGGATATTGACTGTACCCGGCTGAACCTCTGTATATACTTGCGCGGACTCTCGCCTCCCTTCTGGGGAATGACGTGCAGGTTGCTTGCTTGGCCATGGGCTTGGTGGCCTCCAGTAAAGGCGCCAACAAACTCATGGCACAAATCCGACCAGGAGGAAATAGAGTCTACCGGCAAGTGCATCAACCACGACATGGTGTTGGGTTTAAGAGCCAATGGAAAGTAATTCGCAAGCACCTTGTCATCGCGGGCTCCGGCAGCTTGCATCGCGATGGTGTAGATGCTGAGGAACTCAGACAGGTGGGTCTTGCCATTGTACTTCTCGCCAACGTCAGGTTTGAAGGTGCGGCGAGTGGGCCACTGGAACTGCCGCAGCTCATGGGTAAAAGCCGGACAGCCTACCTCGTAAGGTAGGCCTCCAGGGCTCTCCGGGGCCGAGTGGTTCGCAGCAGGCCCTGCTCGCCTGTCTGACTGGTGGCGCGCTCCGCGCCGGCGCTCGATAGTGGTTCGAGCGTCTTCATGGGCTCGTTCCCAAAGAACTTGGCGCTGGTCACAGTGGGTCCGTGGGTCAGACGACGCTATGGAAATGTCGTCGCCCGTGACATCGCGACGAGCCTGCGTCCGCGGTATCGGATGGGGAAGAGGTGAATGCACCGTGGTTGCGGCGCCACCGGCCTTTCCGCCACTAGTGCGTGGGACTCCATCGGAGCGTCGACCCGGGGGCCCCACCAGACTTGGTTCGTCTTTGTTGGCCACCGCAACAAGGCTTCGGATAGTGGCTCTCCATTCGTTGAGTTTCCCCGTAGTGGGAGGAAAGTCGAGGAGCAACTGCGCGCGAGCCAGGGCCTCCACTGGCGTCGGTGGTAGCGGAACCTGCACGGATCGCGACGTGCTTCGACTTCTCACCATGTAAGAAGGAGCTCTATCACGACCCCGCGGTCGCATGCCGTTGTCACCAGTGCTTCGGCGAGCGGGCAGGTCTTCTACGTCCCGGGAGTGGCGCTCGGGGCTCTTCCCGCAGCGACGCCTGGGATCTTCGGCGTGATGACGCCGTTCGTCGCGCGCTGCCTGGGAGGAGCGCGCTGTTGGCGCCAGCGTGGGAGTCTTGGAGGCCCTTGCGTCGCCTTCGGGTGGGGCGGCGATGACCTTGGAAGGCCCCACTCCACCCGCGGAGGGCCTGGCTCTGCCTTTGGATTTGGCGATGTGTGGCCCATTACCAGGTGCACAAACATCGCCACTTCCCAAACTCCGGCTTTTGGGATGGTGTTGGTGTTCGCGAGCAGCGCCCCGGGTCCTTTCTGCGACCGGTCCGCTGCTCGCCCGCGTCGGGACAGGCTGTCCGGCTTCCGACTGGCCAACCGCCACCGTCGTCTTCTTCTTGGGCGCCATGATGATGAAGAAGCGTCGAACTAACTGCTAAAGCCGATTCTCACAACTGCGCCCTACCTGGCGCGCCAAAGATGTCGGTGGGAACGACACCTATGGGATCACAAGAATCCCTACTACGGTTAGCGGGGCACGGGGTCGTGAGAAGAGCGGATCAAACAGATAGTACACTATTTGTTTATCCAGGTTCGGGCCGCGAGGATGCGTAAAACCCTACTCCTGCTTTGGTGGATGTATATTCCTGTTCTTGAGCTAGCTCTGGGGCATTAGGAGCTCCAAAAAGCTGAATCCTCCTCCTGGTCGCCTCGAGCCTCCTTTTATAGAAAAAGGGGTTGCCACAGTGGCACGCAGGAGGTGGAAAGGGTACAGTGATGCGAGGTTATCCCTCGTATTACATGACAAGGCGCATTTAATGTGTCTTGCTTAGGTGTCTTGCTTTATCAGGGACGGGGGAGAAACCTGTCTCGTCCGTCGCCGCTCCTTCTTGTGGCAGGCAGCTGAGGTGGCGCAGTGGAGACTTTTCACGAAGATCTGCATGCCGCCACGTAGGTGCCTGCCTAGCTGGTTGGGTCGGCAGCCGCATGCGTACGGTGGTGGAGGTTTAGTCAGCGTGGGCCTGATGGTGGCCCTGTGGATGTCCTCGGCAAGGGCCTTGCCGGGGCCCCGGCAAGGGTCTTGCCGAGGCTCCTGCTGTCATCCCCGGCAAGGCGCTTGCCGGGGGTCTCGTGGTCTTCCTTGGCTGGTATCTCGCCAAAGGTCGTCATCTTCTTAGTGCGTATCTTATCTTGAATATCTTCACAAAGATCTGCATGCCACCACGGGGATGTCTCCCGAATCCTTGCCCCTTGGGGGCAATGGACTCAAGGGTAATTTGCTCCGTAGGCGTGGGGCAGGTCGCCGCGGCAAGGGTCTTGCCGGGGTTGCCAAAGCTGTCTCCCGGCAAGGATCTTGCCAGGGGAGTCCACTTCGTCCCTTTTGCTCTTCGTGGTCTTGGCCTTGGCGTCGTCCTAGTTCCCTTGAGCTTCGGTCTTACCCTGGCTCACCTCCCTTGCCTTGCTTGGTGTGATTGTGCCCGTGGCTCAGACTGTCCGTGCACAGTTATAGGGGTACAAAAAAGTGTACCCCTCTTTTTGTACACCGACATACACCGACACTCGTGGTTCTAAGAGGGAACATGCCACCTTTGAGTGTGAAACGATATACGCTGCCCCCCTTGAGTTTCTTAACAAAGGCAACATAGAACTACATTAGTGCCCTGTTAAATTTTGGAATTATTCTGGGTTAGTTTGTCGTTTTTTATACATTAATTGAGTTTCTGGTCATTTAATGTGCATAAGTCAAATTTGAACTACAAGCACATGCTCTCGTGCACCAAAGTTGGTTGAAAAATCACATTTGTATCCTCGGGTGAATTTCTAGGTCCCATGCAAGAAATGAGAATAAAATTAAAACATCTGGGCATGGTGGCTCGGCCGAGAACATTGAGAAACTTGGTTTTAAAATTCTTGTAAATCCAAAATAAGTCTGAAAATCATGAAACTTGGCATGGATGTCATGTCATGGTACTACGGTGTTGTGGTAAAAAAATTGGCCGAATAGGAACAGATTTTGGTATAAGCCTCTTGCAAGCCGAAGCTTCTCTCAAGAAGGCTCGTGGTTCTGAGAGGGAACATGCCACCTTTGAGTGCAAAACGATATACGTTGTCCCCCTTGAGTTTATTTACAAAGGCAACATAGAACTACATGAGAGCCCTGTTAAATTTTGGAATTATTCCGGCTTCGTTTGGCCTTATTTACACATTAATTGAGTTTTTGGTCATTTAATGTGCATAATTCAAATTTGAACTACAAGCACATGCTCCCGTGCACCAAAGTTGGTTCAAAAATCACATTTGTGTCCTCGGGTGAATTTCTACTCCCTCCTTCCATCTATATAGGTCCTAATGCATTTTTCGAGGCTAACTTTGACCAAACGTTAGAGCAATAATATATGACATGCAACTTACACAAAGCATACCTTCAAATTTGTATGTCAAAGGAGCTTCCAATAATATAATTTTCATAGTATACATCTCATGTGCTATTAATCTTGTCAATAGTCAAAGGCTGTCTTGAAAAACACATTAGGCCCTATATAGATGGAAGGAGGGAGTAGGTCCCATGCAAAAAATGAGAATAAAATTCAAACATCTGGGCATCGTGGCTCGGTCGAGAACATTGAGAAAGTTGGTTTTAAAATCATGAAACTTGGCATGGTGTCATGTCATGGTAGTTCCATGCCGTGGTAAAAAAATTGGCCGAATAGGAACAAATTTTGGTATAAGCTTCTTGCAAATCGGAGCTTCTCTCAGGAAGGCTCGTGGTTCTGGGAGGGAACGTGTCACCTTTGTGTGCATAATTAAAATTTGAAATACAAGCACATGTTCCAGTGCACCAAAGTTGGTTGAAAAATCACATGTGTGTCCTCGGGTAAATTTCTAGGTTCCATGCAAGAAATGGGAATGAAATTCAAAATTCTGGGCGTCGTGGCTGGGTTGGAAACATTGAGAAACTTAGTTTTTTAATTCCTATAAATCCAAAACACGCATGAAAATAATGAAGCTTGGCTTGGTGCCATGACATGGCACCAACATGCTGTGGTAAATTAGCAGTCCGATTTGCGAAGGCGCACACATTAACAATCAACAAAGTAATTTTGGAACAAGTGCTGTCACGTTACAATCGGAAACACAAGTATTATTGAAACCGTTAGCGTTCTACTTACTAGTACCATTTACGTGCCGCCACGCGTCCCCATTTTTTATTAGCTAGGAGGCGCCGTGTAGGGTTGCTATTTGAGTACGAGAGGCGTGCGATCAGAGCCCTGCGCGTGCTTATCGGGAGGAGAGACCTTTGACCTCCATCTGCCGTCCAACTCTCTCCCAAGGTCTCCATTAATGGCACCCGAGCCTCTGTTTAATGGCGTGGCTATGTCTCACTCGACCTTTGGCGCTCGTTGCGGAGCATGTCATTCTCGTCCATAAGTTTCTTGATGATGACGCCGGTCCTCTTCAACAAGGCACTGGTCTCCTCCTGCTGGTCTGCACTTCGGACGATCTTCTGCCTCAGCAGGTCGCGCTCGGCCCGGAGCCTCTCATTGCCCTGCCTTAGTTGCTGGATGACGCCGATAGCCTGTTCAAACGAGGCTTTCATGTCGTCCTGCAACCTCGCCCAGCCGGAGATCTGATCCATCTGGCTATGGACGATCGCATGCATGCGCTGTAACAGTCGTCGCCTGCCCGCGAGAAATTTTCCCAGGCCACCGCGGCACGGCGGGACATCTCTGCTGCATTCGTGGCACGGCGGGACATCTCTGCTGCTTCCGCGGCGCATCTAGACCAGTCTGCTGCATCGACGGCGCGGCGGTACCTCCGTGCTGCATCAGCGGCGCGGTAGGAGCTCTGTGCTGCAACTTCCGCGCGGTGGGACATGTCTGCTGCTCTCGCAGCAAGGCGGGACATCTCTCATGCTTCTGCTTCCATGCTCGCCTCTCCCTGGTGGCAATCTCTCGACCCAGAACTCACGCTGACCATGGCAGACGCAAGTGAAGGATGCTGAATGACTTGTTTGTTTTTGTGGATGAGGAGTTGAGGAGGAATGTGCAGTCATCTTGGCATACTAGTATTTATAACCGAGTACTAATACGCTCCTAAGTGGGAAACCGTTTAGGTTGTGATCAGTGTGAACAGGTTTGCAATTCAATATACTCCCTCCGTCCGGGTTTATTAGGCCTCTCAGCATCACTAGCATGTCCCCTTTTGTAAGGCCCCGCTTTGGAAAGGTGCATGCATGCAACCATTTCATTGGTTGCATTGAAAGCCATTATTGTCGGTGCCATGGCTGAAAAATTAATATACTTCATGCGTGCTTTTTTGTTGGCTGCATGCATGTGAGAGAGTGCATTGGGAGTGAAATGAAAGAATTAATGTGAGCAAATTACTATGTGTCTTGGTCTAAGAAAAATTGTCTTTAGGCCTAATAAACCCGGACGGAGGGAGTAGCATGGTACTAATACGCTCCTAAGTGGGAAACCGTTTAGGTTGTGATCGGTGTGAACAGGTTTGTAATTCAATATAGCAAGGAGTAATTTGGAATGTGACGAGACGCAAGCTCAAAATTTATTGACGGCTCTAGTTTCGAAGTGCGGCACTATTCCCGGATGGAGTACTTTTTCTACTCCCTCCTTTTCGGTTTTATAGGGCTTATCTCAACATTTTAGTTTTTCCATTTTATAAGGCTCAATTTGGTTGTTCCCCAACACATGTTCAGATTCCAAGGTGCATTAAATCATTGCATGCAAGTATTAAGAGAAAATTGACCAATGCATGTACTTTATGCATGCATGCATTGCAATTAATGCATTGATAAACATAATTTTTTGAGAAAAACAAGAGCATTAATTAGGTGCTTTTGCAAACTACAAAAAATATTCCACCACTCACCATCTTGGTTGATGAGATTTTTGAATTAAGCCCTATAAACCCGGAAGGAGGGAGTACTGCTGTGTACGTGCAATAACTGGCACCGTCGTATACATATCTTATGGTTAATCTCGCCCTCCTCGTGCACAACCATCTCTCGACTTGGGCCTGGGTATTACAAAGCTTTACCGTCACATATTTTATACTACTTCAAGGTGCATTAAATCAACACATGCAAGTATCAAAAGGAGAGTCACGGCATGCATGCATGCGTTGTAATTAATGCACCGGTAAATGCAAATTAATGCATTGCTTTGATGTGTCGCGTCAACTCGTACATCAACGAGAAGTTTGATTATCCTCTCCCTCATGGACTTAAGTGTACCTGCCTTTGGCTATATGACAGGTTGGCCACACACCTGTCGGGCCCACCTGTCATACACGCAAAGGCAGGAGCGTCCCTCCCTCGCCCATGAGCGTGGTGGCTGGCAAGACTAGGAGAAGCTTTCGCTACACGCTCTCCCCCCTGCACGTGGTGGACATGCGGCAGTTCAATCGGTGTCAGATGGCCAGAAGCGTACTGTAGTACTCCTCCAGTGCACGGACATGCAGCAGTGGATTCGACACTGTAGAAGCAATAGTAGTAACATCATTGTTCGTCTTCTCAAAGAGGCGAAGAGCCAAGCACAAACCGAGCATTGCAGTTGCGAACATTGGAGCACGCATATAGCCAGGCTCTTGCATGAGACAAAATTGCTATGTGAGCCCACTATTGTACTATTACGTACAACTACTAGAAAGGAGTACTTGCTAGTATAGCCCTGTAAACCAGAAAGGAGTATTTGCCCTTCTAGAGATTTCAACAAGTGACTAGACTACACTGAGACGGAGTACATATGGAGCAAAATGAGTGAATCTGCATCGTAAATAAATACGTACTAGCTCTATCGTTTTCCTCTCCGAGGTGCACAATATTGAGTATACTGACTAGTCTCTTTTTGACACGCATTTATGTTTTTTTACACAGTACAGACGCAAGCACTCATATACACGCGCATACACTCACCCCTATGAACGCACACACGCACGACACTATCATATTGAAATTTACGAAGTCACCATAGGCACCTCGTCGTCGACGGGTCCATATTTGCTTGAATGCCAAGGAGGGAGACGGTAGCGGTTCCCGAGACGTTGAACTGTCAATGATGCATCCTCAGTTACATGCAGAGGGAATTAATTGGAGAAGCAGAATAGAGCCAGCATGATGTGAATGCAACAGAGTTTGGACTCTCATATAATAAAGGCGCCCCACCACTCCAATCCA
Source organism: Triticum urartu (assembly GCF_003073215.2). Classification (NCBI taxonomy): domain Eukaryota; kingdom Viridiplantae; phylum Streptophyta; class Magnoliopsida; order Poales; family Poaceae; genus Triticum; species Triticum urartu. The sequence goes on along the minus strand of NC_053028.1, from coordinate 586,644,233 downwards.
TCTACTCCCAAGTCTCTGTGCAACACTGCTCACTCCAATCCAAGACCAAGTGACCAGAAGCCACAAGCACCTATGGAGGCGATGGACGCGAGCGGCAGTCGGCTGTGCCAAATCATCCAAGGCGCCGCCCTGCAGCCCCACACCGCACAACATTTCCAGACGGTGCTGGCGACCGCAGGCATCGTTCACACGGTCATCGCCGCCGAGGGAGGAAACCCACAGCTGCCGGAGGGGCCCGATCCTCTGCTTGTGTCGTTCTCTCCGACACAGCACCGGCTCGGGAGGTCCTCCGACCCTTCTTCCTCCTTGCCGTATTGTCCGCAGATCTGACCTGCCGCCGTCGACACCCCGGCGACCCTCAGGTATAAGTTCTTTGAAAGCGGCCTTGCCCTACTGCCCCAGCTCCCCACGTGTCTGCATGTGCATCTTTTTCTACTCCCATCAGCTCTTCCAAAGCCACCTAAATTTTTAGTATTATTAGAGGTAAAGCTACTTAATGCATTCGAATCTAGGGCTTTGTTCAAACAATGAAGAAAGGGGGGAAAGTTGTAGCATGAATCTAGGACTTGATTCAAAGAGGAAATAATATGGTGAAAGTAGTAGAGACCAGATACCCAACCGGTCTCTTGGTTAAAAAGGGAAATAATGGGAAAACGCAATACAAACTGGATAAGGAACAAATCTATTATTGGTTGAAAAAAGGATAGAAAGTGGCTGCTGGTGGACAAGTCAACAGAGTATGTCCAGGATTAGATTTGCTGCCCTCACATAGTAAAAGGTCTCTAGGATTAGATTTGCTGCCCTCACATAGTAAAAGGTCTCAAGATTAGGTTTGCTGCCCTCACATAGTAAAAGGTCTCAGGATTAGATTTGCTGCCCTCACATAGTAAAAGGTCTCCAGGATTAGATTTGCTTCCCTCACATAGTAAAAGGTCTCCAGGATTAGATTTACTGCCCTCACATAGTAAAAGGTCTCCAGGATTAGATTTGCTGCCCTCACATAGTACAAGGTCTCCACGATTAGGTTTGCTGCCCTCACATAGCATGAACAAACTCGGCATCACCACTTTATGCCTCCTTGTAGGTACATTGTGCTGATGCGTCCACTATCGCATGTCCTTATACCAACCTTTTGCTGTTGTTAATGTAAGGGCGCATGTAAAATGAAGCGATCACACTGTTACCTTCGGGACATGTCTAACCAATGTTATTCTTAATCTAATGCCTCCAGTGATAAGATGCAATTAAACTGTGTTACAAATGGCACTCCTGCTGTTTTCGCCAGCATGATAAGTAAGTTGGTCCTTTACGCTGCTGAGTGTCCTGGTGTCCCCACGGTCCCATGCCCTTAAACCAACTCTTTAGCTGCTATTGATTTACTGTGTCTGGTAAACAAGCAATGCCACCATTAAAGTAATCCCATATTTGAGAAATCTCATTGTTGATCATAATGCTTATGGTAACATGAAGCATTGCTGACGTTTTAAAATTTCTACTATCCTTGCATGATTGCCATGAACAAAATTAAGATGCTTCTTTTCATTTTGTATATGTTTCGTATATTCTTATTGACCAGCAACTGTTTACTTTCTATCTTTTTGTGAAGATAGGGATTTCCATTTCACCTTGTTGCTATTGTGACCTTTTGGTGAACTGCACAAAACACTTTTTTTTGGAATGAGTGTCTTGTGTAGTTCAACTAAAATGTCACGTGGCCAACATCTCTCAATTTTGGTGGAACTGCACAAAATGGTGATTGGAGTTTCCAAAATCTCCGTCAAGTTCTGCTGGTAATCTCGTGCAACATTTTATTAGCCTTTGCAAGATGGAGCCGTCACTGTCACCACAATGTCACTTTATTTTAGTGGAACTGCACAAAAGGATAAGAAAATTATAGTTGCACCTTACGTGAGCCGGACAACCAACCTTAATGTTCCTCAATTTTAGTGCAACTACTAAAGAAGAACCTGCCAGCTCACAAGAGCAAGTACTTCTTGCTAGCTGAATGATGCAATCTTTGCTTCATTTCAGGTGAACTGTAGAAAAAGGCACATGAATTGAATCATGGAACTCCAGGCAAACCTCATCCAAGTAGAGCTGGAGGTTGAGTTCAAGGAGGCCGCTATTAAAGCGAAATCATGCTCTCCTATCTTCTTGTTTTTGCTGTGCAAACATGCTATGCAAATAGGAATACTCAACTATAGATGTTGTGACGGTCAAGAGCATTCGCCAAGTTCTTCGATTGTATGACATGGCTAGCCAAGATGGATTTAATCCCGATATTCACTTTATCAAAAGGCTCTAACGGGTTGGTTCTGAATCTTGCAAGGTGGGAATCAGTGAGATCTGTAGGCATCTTTGTTATACTTATTATTTGAATCTTATTTGTTGGTTCTGAATCTTGCAAGCTGGGAAACAATGAGATGTGTAGGCATCTTTGTTGTACTTACTATTTGGATCTTATTTGTTGGTTTTGAATCTTGCAAGCTGGGAATCAATGAGATGTGTAGGCATCTTTGTTGTACTTATTATTTGGATCTTATTTGTTGGTTCTAAATCTTGCAAGCTGGGAAACATGGCATGATGATGCAGAGGACAACAACCATAACAAACAGTTCAAACTTGGTAGTATTATCTTTGTGAAAGTGTGACAAATGTGCTGATCGTGTGCATCCTGAGAATAATAATTCTAATTGTTGTGCATGTTGATCCTGTGGCACTGATAGAAGGAGCGAATGCATTGCTTGTTTTAAGTATAAATTTCTACAAAAGCTAATTAAATTTAAGTAAAGTGACCAGTAACTCCTGTTAGTACAGTACCAATACAGACCCGCTCGTGAACCGGCGTGTGGCCGAGGGTGCATCTTCTGTCGGGTGTGCAGCGGATGAGGGAGGGGTAGTAACTGTTGTCGCCTATATACACTCAGCTTACTGTTGAATCCAGTTCCCCAAGAGCTGAAAAATGAACTGCTGCCGCCGCCTACACACTCGTTCACTCGAAGAGACTCCAATGGCGATCCGAGGGGTGAGCCTGCTGGATATGGACTTCAGCAAGGAGTTCCCCTTTGAGTTCGCCATTCAGTCCTATGGCTACACCAAGTTGAATGTGATGTACACCAACGATACGGACTCGGTGAAGCTCTGCCTCGCCTCAGTCCTATGGCTGCACCAGGTTCTGGAGCATTCGCCCGTTTCATCGGTAGCGCAGACTGCACCTTCGCTACGGTGGAGAGAAGGAAGAACGCGACGATTCAGCCATCTGGTGCAACAAGCTTGTCGACATCCAGAAGCAATACAAGATCATCAGCAACGGGCGGGAGAAGGACTCCGTGGTTGACCTCGCTGAGACCATCATCGACCCCTGATACGCCAACATGAAAGAAGACGACCTGAACACGTGGGAGGTACCACTGAATATAGCCTACATAACCTACGCGGCCAAGGACGCATACGCATGCTACGACATGTACAAGCAGATCTTGGACATGAGGGCATGTCTGCTTCCCATAACCGACGAGTACACGGACAGCCGCAGCGTCATGATCAAGCGTGCCAGGAAGGTCTAGATGTTGTACTTTATCTGTTTATAAGCACCTTTATCATCTGAGTGTTCCATGGATTAGCCTATGTGTCGTAATTATCTCTTTTGTCCGAAATATTTCTTTTAAGAACCCATTAACCTGATTGCTTTTGTAGTGGCTATTTGCTTATGTATGTAAACTAGTTCACTTGTCCGTAAAAAACTAGTTCACTCGACTGCCGTCCTTCCTCCCAACATATTCCCCTCCTCAGGTGGACCCAGCAGGTCTCTGAATTTTCTCCCACTTTCTTTTTCGATGTAAACTGAGTTTTCTCCCAGTACTTTCCCCTAGAACCAACTCAACTGTCCCACGTCTAGCCTAAAAAATAATAACACCCCACATACTATTAACTCATCAAATTAAAATTATATTTTATTTCGTAAGTTGAAAGTTCTTACAAAATAATAATAATAATTGTTTATATATAACTTGGCAAGTTAACTCCTAGTGATTGCGTACATAAGCTTGCAAAGATTTTACTGACGTGCAATCATGTGTTTATGTTTTTATAACATTTCTCCTTCTAGCCCAACATGATATTTTCACCCAGCCCAGCAAGTCCGCGGATTTCGAGGAAAATGCAAATGGGATTTAAACGGGCTGCATAGATGCTACATCATTGTTTCACCTAGCCCACCAAATGGACTTAAAAAACAAATGGACTGGCTGACATGTGGGCCAGTAGGTCGAAGCCTAAGAAGGCGTTGGATTTACATCCAACGGCCGACATTCTTCTTCAATCTCTCGTCTTCTTCCCCCAGCGCTGCCGGAACCGCCTGCTCCAGCCTTCGACGTCCAGCGGCGTTGTTTTGCGCTCCTCAGTGAAACGCTACCCCACCGATGGCCAGGCCATCCCTCCACTCCGCACCTCCTGTTATTCTCTACTGAGTGTAGGCCCACCCCGCACCCGAACCAGTCAAGTTTCCCACTCCTCTCCGTGTGCGACTCCACTGCCGCATCTTCCCCATCTCCGGGCCGTTCTAGTCTAGAGCCTCGCCGTCGTCCACCGCCTCGGTGCGCTCGGTGCGGCGTGGTCAACATACGAGAGTCATAAGAAGAGGACTGTACGTGGAGAGCCTGATGACTGGGACCCACGAGGTCCATGGTCGCACGCAAGGAAAGTTCATCCTTATTACGCACTATACGTGCACTGTACGTGGGAAGGGCTTTTGTATTTCGTGAAAAAAAGTTCCCCCCGCTGACAGGTCGGACCCACCAGCTATATCTTCGCACGCAAGGAAGTGCCTCCTTATTACGCACCAAAAAATGAATACCCCCGCTAGCTGGGACCCACCATAGTGGGTGGCTGACTTGTGGGCCTACTAAGTTAACAAGGATGGAGGGCTTTGTCAACTTAGTCAATATGAACGATTCTAGCTCCAGTGACCGTAGGATGTCCATCCAACGGCCGTAGTGCTTCTTCAACCTCTGGTCTTCTTGCTCCAGCCGCCCAAAGCAGCGCCGGTCGTGCCGCGTGCTCCTGCCTCTCATGGACGGGTGTGATGCCGCGGAGGCCTCACCGCCCCCTACTACTCCCACCGCTAGCCCAGGGTATCCCTCTACTCACCCACACCCCCTGTTATTCTGCGGCGACAGCAGCCTCACACCGCAGCTGAACCAGTGAACCCTCGTACTCCTCTCCGCGTGGGTATCCACTGCCGCATCTTGCCTGGCTCCGCGTCGTCCCCTTCCTAGGCGTCGCCGTCGTCCACTGCCTTGGTGCTCTCGGTGCGGTGTGGTCAATGTGGTCAACGACTGACTTCCATCGGAAGAGTACTGTACATGGAGAGGCTGACAGCTGGTTCCACGGCCACAACCCAGTTTTTTTGTGATTTGCCAAGTAAGTCGCTTTGTCAGGCCTGTTGGGCTGCAAATCTTTCAAGACGAGGAGAGCTTCATTCGGCTGGCTGAGAAAATGGCCTATTAGTAATGAGAAATGGGTTGTACATTTTTAAAACACATCAAACCGGCAATTAGTTTCAAATATCTTTTTTTCATTTCGAGATTTTAAATTACATTAATTTTTATGCGTGGTGAATTTGTTGGATTTTATATTGATATACATTTATTTTTAAAACCAGTTTGAATGTGAGTCGAAATTTCGGGATTAAAAACAGTTCGGACCGCACCGAAATATGCAAAATTTCATATAATTTTTTAACCGTGGCCACAATATGGGCTATAATGCTAACAAAAAGAATATGGGCTCCAAAAAACCTTAAGAGTTAGCAAATGGGCTATAAATTATTAGAAATAATGGAAGATGGGTTGTATGATGCTTTCCACAGATTTGAGGCTTTCCTAAAAAAAGGTTGACGCACAAGCAGTGACTGTTGGATGTCCATCGAACGGCCGTCGTGCTTCTTCAATCTCTGCTCTTCCTGCTCCAGGCGCTCAAACAAGCGCTAGCGGGACTGCCTGCTCCCTCCTCCCCGTGGCCGACTGTGCTGCCGCGCATGCGTCACCGCCCCACCATACTCCCATCGCTGGCCTAGCCATCCCTCTACTCACCCACACCTGCTGTTATTCTCCGGCGACGGTAGACGAACCAGTAAACCCTCGTACATTCGTACTCCCTCCACGTGGGAAACAACTGCCGAGTCTTCCCTGCCTCCGTGTCGTTCCCTTGCTAGGCCTCGCCGTCGTCCACCGCCCTGGTGCTCTCGGCGCGGCCTGGTCAACGTGGTCAACGACCGACATGCATCTGAAGTGGACTGTACGTGGAGAGGCCGACAGCTGGGTCCATGGCGGCACGCAAGGAAATGCCTCCTTATTATGCGCAAAATAATGATTCCTCCACCTGACATCAGGGACCACCTAAAGGGCCTCTATATTTCGTGAAAAAAACGTTACCGCCGCTGACAACTCGGACCCACCAGCTATATCTTCGCACGCAAGGAAGTGCCTCCTTATTACGCACAAAAAAATGAATACTCCCCCTGTTCGCTGGGACCCAGTATAGTGGGAGGCTGACTTGTGGGCCTACTAAGTTGACGGGGACGGAGGGCTTTGTCAACTTAGTCAATATGCATGATTCTAGCTCCAGTGACCGTACGATGTCCATCCAACGGCTGTAGTGCTTCTTCAACATTTGGTCTTCTTGCTCCAGCCGCCTAAACCAGCGCCGGTCATGCCTCGTGCTCCTGCCTCCCGTGGCCGGCTATGATGCGGCGGAGGCCTCACTACCCCCTACTACTCCCACCGCTGGCCAGGCCATCCCTCTACTCACCCACACCCCCTGTTATTCTACGGCGACGGCAGCCTCACACTGTAGCGACCAGTGAACCCTCGTACTCCTCTACGCGTGGGCATCCACTGCGGCGTCTTCCCCGGCTCCGCGTTGTCCCCTTCCTAGGCCTCGCCGTCGTCCACCGCCCTGGTGCTCTTGGCGCGGCGTGGTCAATGTGGTCAAGGAACGGCTTCCATTGGACGTGGACTGTACGTGGAGAGGCTGACAGCTGGGTCCACGGCCGCAGCAAGGAAGTGCCTCCTTATTACGTGCAAAATAATTATTCCTCCACCTGACAGCGGGGACCTATCGGACGGGCCACCGTATTTCGTGAAAAAAACGTTTGCCCCTGACTGCTGGGACCCACCAGCTACATCTTGGCATGCAAGGAAGTGCGTCCGAGCAAAAAAAATGATTCGCCCCCTGACTGCTGGGACCCACCAGCTACATCTTCGCAGGCAAAGAAGTGCCTGACAGTCGGGCCCCACCTGGTCGAAGCGTACGCAGCGTTGTCATTCTGGTCGCGAACGTGCACGTACATATATACTGGTGGATGTAGAGGCGCACACGTGTCGTAGTAGAGGCGCGTACGTGTTGTAGTAGAGGCGCGCATGTAGCATGTACATGTACGTACAACGGCCAGGGTGCAAGAAAGAAAATACGGCCACGTATGTGTACATATGGGCGGGGTCTCGAACGCCTACTCGCGCATACGTACAGCCAGGGCTCGTGTACATGGCTGGGTCGGAACGGAGAAACAGCACCATCGTCGTGTTCATGGGGAGGCAACAGAATGCGTCGTGTTCATGGGGAGGCAACGGAATGCTCGTGTTCATCGGGAGGCAACGAAACGCATGGGAGCCAACCGGCTGGGTTGAAACGGAATGCGTGGTCGTGTTCATCGGGAGGGCTTGGACGGAACAGGCGATGGAAACGAGGCGTGGCGTACCGCACAACGGAGGAAATGAACCTCCTACGTTCGGAACGGGGTCCTGTTGATCGGGAGATGTCTGGCGTACCGCAAAACGGAGGAAACGGACCTCCTACGGTTGAAACGGGGGTCCTGTTGATCGGGAGGGGTGTGGCGTACCGCAAAACGGACGAAACGGACCTCCTACGGTCGAAACGGGGGTCCTGTTGATCGGGAGGGGTGTGGCATACCACAAAACGGACGAAACGGACCTCCTACGGTCGAAACGGGGGTCCTGTTCATCGGGAGGTGTGTGGCGTACCGCAAAACGGGACTCCACGGGATACTGCTCATCTCCACCGTTGACCTCCTCCAGCCTCCATGGGCTACCGTCGACCTCCTCCAGCCTCCACGGGCTCCTGTTCATCCAGCCTCCACCGCGCGCTACTCCACCGGCTACTGTTCAACCACCCCTCCACGGGCACCCCTCCACCGTCTACTATTCATCCAGCCCTCCACACCATGGGGTCCTGTTCAACCACCCCTCCACGGGCACCCCTCCACCGTCTACTGTTCATCCAGCCCTCCACCACACCACGGGGTTCTGTTCATCCAGACGCAACGCCACCGCTCACTATTCATCCAACCGCCCCCCCCCCCCCCCCCCCCCCCCCGCAATGCTCACTGTTCATCCCAGAGGCAGCATCGATCGGCTTCAGTTAGCAGCAGTAGCGAAGGAATCGCTCGATCGGGTTCAGTTAACAGCCATCGATCGATCGCTCGGGTTCAGTAACGCGTAGCCTGCAGTGCAATCACCTGGGTTCAGTTAGAGCCCAACGCCTCGCTCGGGTTCAGTTAGAGCTAACGCCTCGCACACACGTGCGTACGTGTACGAGAGAAACGCGCATGGCTCGGCCCCCGACCTCCCACCGTAACCGGGAACTCGCCGAAATTTTCCTCGCCCTCGCTTCTACCACGGTTTTTCCCGTCATGGACGGCCCAAAGAATGTCATGCAGCTGCATCTCCGGCCCTCCCAGGACGAAAAGCCCATTTTCTGTCATGATTTTTTGTCATAGAAGTAGGAGCCCACCACATCTATGATGATAGCGGGTTTGGTAACAATTATCGTCATAGAAGTGTCATATGTATGAAAGAAAAAAATTTCCGTTCGGCCCAAAATGTCACGGATGTGTCTTTTTTTGTAGTGCATCTGTATTGAAATACAACCATTCAAAGCATGGCATGAAGGTGCAAAACCAAGTACACGTATGGCCAGTCCATCAATGCACTTCCTCTTGGCATATTACTGACATGTGGGACTGGAGTGTGAGCAAACTGATCTCAATTGACAGCAAAATGGCCAACCCGCCGTTCCTTGAGAGATACGAGGAGCAAGAACACACAAACGGGCTCGCATGGAGGCCAAGATATATTCGAGCATGGTTGATCGATATCATCATTACATGTTCGAAGTTTTTTAACACTACTTTATCAGAGATTAAAATAAATGTGTACTTTATCAGAGATTAAAATAAAATAAGAGTACAGATGCTCCACCATGTGGTTCTAGTAGTAGTACTACTCGTACAACTATAAACCTTGTGCTTGACTCTTCGCCTCTTCGTGAAGTCGAACAATGATGGTACTCCGCATGTTGGGTACTACAATGTATGCCTATGGCAATCTGACACTGAATGAACTACTGCATGTCCACCGCTTGGGCGAGGGTAGGTTGCATTAGTCAAAAGTTGTAAGCGAGCTTCACCTTGTCCTGCAAGCTTCTCCTCGTTCTGCGAGTTGACGGGACACACCAAAAAGTAGTGCTGGTCCATACTTCCTCCTTTCCGGTTAATATGGCTTAATATTTTTTGTGGGTAAATGAGAGAGCTTTATTCATATATAAGCATTCTTAGGACGATCAGCCAAGAGATTGGTCTCTAGGAAGCAAGGCACCCAGCAAAAAAGAAGAAGGAAGCGAGGTGTTTCATCAAGCCAGCTGTTGGCCACATTCAAAGTGATGTAAGCATGGTTCGCACAAAGATGCACCGCAAGGTTTGCTGACCTGTTTACATGCTGAATAACAAAAAAAGAGGAAATAGTACCGAGTGCTACTATTTGTAAAAGGATCTGACCCAGAATTAAGCGAGAATTGTGGCGAGTGTTCCATGCAATCAACTTCCATTATCACATGTGAGAACCCTCTAAGAGAACCAAATGTGTTGAATATTGCTTTATCACATTTTTAAAATATAAAAAGAGTGCAGACGCTCCTCCATCCGGTTCCTAGTATAGTATAGTACATGCCTCTATAGTAGTAGTACTAGTACTAGTAAACTTTGCGCTTGGCTGTTCGCCTCTTCGGGAAGTCGAACAATAATACTAGTACTAGTATAGTGTATGCTTCTGGCAATCTGACAACGAATTAAATGTTGCACGTCCACCGCCTGAGCGAGGGAGAGCTTGCATTAGTCAAAAGTTTCTCCTTGTCCTGCGAGCCACCGCACGCAAGCTTCTCCCGTCCTGCAAGCTTCTCCTTGTTCGGCAAGTTGACGGGACACATCAAAGTAATGCTAGTCCATACTGCCTCCTTTCCGGTTAATATGGCTTAATTTCAAACGAGATAAATACACTGTCTGTCACTGTATATTTGTAAAAATATGGTTAGTGGACTTCATAATACACTCATTGCGCTCAATATATACATTTTTCGGTGTTTATACGGTCACTAGCTCACCCTGGTTGCGTATGTGTGTACATGCACGTGTAGGTTGAGCACTTGAGCATGACCGTGTGTGTTCCGTCGTGTGCTCGGACATCCATGCATTAGGGCGTCGCGCGTGTTTTTGTGTCCATGTGTACGTGTGACTGTTGCATGCATGCACGAGGTTGTAGTCCCTTACATTCACATGTTCATAAGTCAATGCTTTGTCAAAACGTTTGTAACGCCCGTATGTAACCTGCCATATTTGTATTCCAACTCTTGCCATTTCCGGCACTAAGTTATGATATTCCTCGTTGTTGGGTTTTGTCTTCGTGTTGCTTTTGCCTTTGTCATGCATCTCATATCATGTCATCATGTGCATCGCATTTGCATACGTGTTCGTCTCATGCATCCAAGCATTTTCCCCGTTGTCCGTTTTGCATTCCGGCGCTCCTATGTCCTCCGGTGTCCCCTTTTACCTCTTTTCGTGTGCAGGTGTTAAACATTCTCGGATTGGACCGAGACTTGCCAAGCGGCCTTGGTTTACTACCGGTAGACCGCCTGTCAAGTTTCGTGCCATTTGGACTTCGTTTGATACTCCAACGGTTAACCGAGGAACCGAAAAGGCCTCGTGTGTGTTGCAGCCCAACACCTCTCCAAAGTGGCCCAAAACCCCCTCCATCATCTCGGTCGTTCGATCACGATCGCGCGGCCGAAAACCGTGCTCAATTTGGAGCCTCCTAGCTCCTTCTATATATAAAAAGGCACCTCCACCAAAAATCCCGGATCCATTCCACCTAACCCTAGCCCCGTTCCCCTCCGCGCGCCGAACACGTCCGTTTCGCGCCGGACACAATTGCCGCCGCCACTCCCACGCCGACACGTGGCGCCGCGCCCACTTTGCCACCTCCCGCCGCCGCCGGCCTGCGGGGCCCGCGTCAGGCCCGCGGGGCCCGTTCCCGCCGCCGCGCGCCCGAGGCGCCCGTTTCCTCGCCGCGCCGCCCGAGCACCGCCCCGCTCCGCCTCGCCCGTGCCAGTGCCGCCTCGCTCGCCGCCTCTGCCGCCCGGCCGCCGCGCCGCCCCGACGCCTTCGCAGCTCCGGCGCCACCCTCCACGACCTCGTGCCGCCCGCTCCAAGCTCCGGCGAGTTGCCCCGGCCTCTTCTTCCCGACGACTCCGTCAAGTCCCGGCCACCACAGCCACTGTTCCGGCGAGATTTCAGCGAACCTTGGGAAGCATGCCCCAGATCCAGATCTGAGAAACCCTAAACGGTTGACTTTTGTCCCAGTTTGCATTATTTTTAGCATATTTCATCATGCCATAACTTTGCATTCGTGGCTCCGTTTTGGGTGTGTAGCATATCAAATTGTTCGTCTCGATGTGAACTTCATTTCATTCCATTGCACCATGTTCATTTGAGTTCAAGTTGATGCCCTAAATGCTGTTTCAAGAGTGCTATGCAATGTTAGTTTCAGTTTCTTAACAGATTATGGACATTTGTCATTTTTGCCATGTTTAATGTGTGCCTCCTATGAACTTGATCCCTACATGTGTTTTGTTGTATGCCATGCCATCTTTATAGGGTGTATGCCATGTATTTTTGTGATCTTTGTGGTGACTAGCACAAGCATGCAAAGTAGCTCTCGTAATGTTGCTGATTTCAGGGACTTAGAATTCTTCTAAGTCATTTCCCTGATAATATTTTTATGCCATGTATTCATGTTGCTACAGAGTGATCCATGCCTCTTTTGAGCATGTTCAGTAAGGATGTTTTTGAGATATTGTTATGCTCTATCCATCCATGTCTTTGTGTGCAATTATGTAGTACCCTAGCATGACTCAATCATGCTCTACTTTTGCTATATAATGTTGCTGGCAGATTGTTTACATGTTATTCAATTTTGCCGAGGTTGTTGTAGTCGATCCTTGCAATCCATGAGAGTGTTCTTGCCATGGTTAGCTTATTTATCATGTCATCTTGCTGGGTGTATGCTTAGTTTGTCATACAATGCCTTGTGGTGAGTGCATCGAGCTCGTAAACATGCCTACGTAAATCTGTTTTGCCATGTTCCAGTTTTCTACTAAGTCTAAATCTGTTAACGAAACTTGCTATGTTCACATGGTTGCCACTGTATTTTCTGATCCCTTTTGGCTTATGGTCAGTAAGGGACTTTTGTTGTATGCTTTGTGTAGTTTCATGCCATGCCTTGTTTTCCATTATATGTTCCTGTAGCATGTTGTTATCTTGCTCTAAACATTGCTTCCTGATGTTAAATCCTGCCAAGTTGTTATTTTCACCAAGTCTGTGAACCTGTTATCTTTTGCACTTTTGCCATGCTTGTTTGAACCTGCTATTGTGTGAATTAGCCGTAGCTCCGTGTTCATCTTTTGTCAAGCATCTTGAGTGGATCTCGGCCACATGCTTTGTTGTTATGTAAGAGTGCAGTAGCTTATTTTTCTTGATGCATTTAGATGACCTCGTGCTGTTAATCACAGCTTTGCGCCATTATTGTTTTGTTTGCCATTTGCAAACTGTGCATCCGATTCCGGTGAGCTTCATCTCGATTTCGACCGAAATCAACTCATCTTTCCAGCGGCACTATTGGTTTTCCAAGTTGAGGCCTGGTTCAATCTTTCCTTTCCGAAGCATGCATATGCATTGCATATTACATCCCGCATATCATGCCAGGTTTTGCATCATGTTGCTTGCGCATTGCACCGTGGTTGATTGTGGTTCCCTTTTGTTTATGTTCTTTCTTTGGGTAGAGCCGGGAGACGAGTACGTGATCGAGGAATCAGTTGAGTACGCTTATGAGGATCAAGCTAATGTCAACTCGGAGAACTTTGCAGGCAAGATGACCATACCCTCGAAATCAATTCTATCTTTGCTTGCTAGATGCTCACTCTTTTGCTATGTCTATGCTATGATACCTACCACATGCTTTATCATGCCTCCCATATTGCCATGTCAATCCTCTAACCCACCTTATCCTAGCAAACCATTGTTTGGCTATGTTACCGCTTTGCTCAGCCCCTCTTATAGCGTTGCTAGTTGCAGGTGAAGATTGGAGTTTGCTCCTTGTTGGAACTTGTTTATTGTTGGGATATCATTAGTATATCTTGTTTACTTTAATGCACCTATATACTTGGTAAAGGGTGGAAGGCTCGGCCTTATGCCTGGTGTTTTGTTCCACTCTTGCCGCCCTAGTTTCCATCATACTAGTGTTATGTTCCTTGATTTTGCGTTCCTTACATGGTTGGGTTATAATGGGAACCCCTTGACAGTTTGCCTTGAATAAAACTCCTCCAGCAAGGCCCAACCTTGGTTTTACCATTTGCCACCTAGCCTCTTTTTCCCTTGGGTTCCGCGGACTCAAGGATCATCTTTATTTTAAACCCCCGGGCCAGTGCTCCTCTGAGTGTTGGTCCAAACTAGAGCCCTTTGCAGCGCCCCATCAGGGAAACTCGAGGTTTGGTTTTTAGTTGTACGGAGTGCTCATCCGGTGTGCCCTGAGAACGAGATATGTGCAGCTCCTATCGGGATTTGTCGGCACATTCGGGTGGCTTTGCTGGTTTAGTTTTACCATTGTCGAGATGTCTTGTAACCGGGATTCCGAGTCTGATCGGGTTGTCTTGGGAGAAGGAATATCCTTCGTTGACCGTGAGAGCTTGTGATGGGCTAAGTTGGGACACCCCTGCAGGGATTTGAACTTTTGAAAGCCATGCCCGCTGTTATGGGCAGATGGGAATTTGTTAATGTCCGGTTGTAGAAAACCTGAAACTAAACTTAATTTAAAATGAATCAACCGCGTGAGTAGCCATGAGGGTCTCTTTTCGGCGGAGTCCGGGAAGAGAACACGGTCTCGTGTTATGCTTGAACGTAAGTAGTCTTGGATCACTTCTTGATTATAGTTGCTCGACCATGCCTTGCCATCTCTTCTCGCTCTCATTTGTGTATGTTAGCCACCATATATGCTAGTGCTTGCTGCAGCTCCACCTCATACCTTTTTCCCTACCTATAAGCTTATATAGTCTTGATCGCAAGGGTGTGAGATTGCTGAGTCCCCGTGACTCACAGATTACTTCGAAAACCAGATGCAGGCACCGATGATACCGTTCCAAGAGACACGACTGAGCTCAAGTGGGAGTTCGATGAGGACTCAGGACGATACTACGTTTCCTTTCCAGACGATCAGTAGTGGAGCCCAGTTGGGGCGATCGGGGACATTATGCATTTGGGGGTTGTCTTTATTTTGGTTCCGTAGTCGGACCTTGATTGTATCTGGATGATTGTAATGATATATTTATGCATTGTGTGACGTGGCGATTGTAAGCCAACTATGTACCTCTTTTCTTATTCAGTACATTGGATGTGTAAAGATTACCCCTTTTGCGACATTGCCTACAATGCGGTTATGCCTCTAAGTCGTGCTCCGACAGGTGGGAGATATAGCTGCATCGTGGGTGTTAAAACGTTGGATGAAAGGTTTAGTCATTCGTTGTTCACGCATGCATTCCCGATATTAATACGTTGGTAAAGACAATTTCTTGAGGAAAATGAGCCCATGAATTGAGTACAAAGGGGACAAATAAGCCACAACAGAGGGAGTGCTAGTAGTGAAACGGAAGGAGGGAGTAGGTACTAGTAGTACAGTAACAAAATTCCTCTATGCGCATCCTGTCTACTCACATGTCATGCAAGAAAATACAGATAAGTACAAGTGAGACTCAGGAACGGTCATTTACGTAGGGGGAGTACGTGCAGGGGCCACTAAGGAGCAGTCAAATCACACAGTAAGTTAGTCGGAAGAAGCAACCATCATTTCACTCTTCAATGACACGTATGCAATATAAAATGGTTGATATGGAGGGAAAAAGAAAACCACTATATATAGTTATATGCACTAGCGGGAGCCTAAGCTACAAGCCTGCTTGCTTGGGTTGCTCTATGCACAAGTATAGAACGACGGTGGCCACACCGTTGGTCGCATATCCGGCCTGATCCCGCCGCTGGGGGAAGGGAACAATGTTCTGCATAGACGCGGTCGACGTCGGCGAGGGAGAAAACCCATAGTCGGTGCGTCCCAATCGGGGGTCCCCGCGGTATGGGCTGATGTCGCGTCCCAACCGCCCTTCTAGCTACAGCCCGACGTCCCAGGTAGTACATCTTCCTTTTCGAGTCGGCTTGCTCCACTACCGTAGCTCCCCACGTAGCTCCATCTCCATGTCAATCTTTCTCTACTTCTACTGGCTTCTATTTGTGATGAGTTTATGTCTCATGAACTAGTGCCAGTACTATTATTCTAATCATACTTCTTCAATATCTTTGCCATCAGGGATGCTCAGCTCGATTTTAGTGGAACTACACAACAGCATCGTATGATCCGAGGGTGCCAGCCCTCTTTCCTTTGACAGGTTCTACCTAGCCAGGAAATTAAATCATGTTTAGGGTTTAAGTCATAGTGACCCCATCATCGGTTTGTCTTTTGTGCACGCTCTCGCAACTTTTGTCTTTAGTTGTGAAGTAAATATTGGCTATGATGTGTGAATCATTGAGATGCATCAGCATGCGTGTTAGTTTTCCTTTGTATTTAATGGAATGTTGTAACAGGGCATGTTGGAGAACGTAGTAATTCCACAAATTTTCCTACGCACACGCAAGATCATGTGATGGATAGCAACGAGTGGGGGAGTATGATCTACATACCTAATAGATCGACAACGGAAGCGTTTGGTTGATGTAGTCGTAAGTCTTCACGATCTGACCGATCAAGCACCGAAACTACGGCACCTCCGAGTTCGAGCACACGTTCAGCTCGATGACGATCCCCGGACTCCGATCCAGCAAAGTGTCGGGGAAGAGTTCTGTCAGCACGATGGCGTGGTGACGATCTTGATATACTACAGCAGCAGGGCTTCGCCTAAACTCCGCTATAGTATTATCGAGGACTATGGTGGCTGGGGGCGCCACACACGGCTAAGGAATAGATCACGTGGATCAACTTGTGTGTTCTAGGGTGCCTCTGCCTTAGTATATAAAGTACCAAAGGGGGGGAGGCTGGCCGGCCACATAGGGCGCGCCAGGAGAGTCCTACTCCCTCTGGGAGTAGGATTCCCCCCCAATCCTAGTTGGAATAGGACTTGTGGAGGGGGAAAAGAGAGAGAGGGGCCGGCCCCCTCTCCTTGTCCAATCCGGACCAAGGGAGGGGAGGGGCGCGCGGCCCATGTAGGGCTGCCTCTTCTCTTTTCCACTAAGGCCCATCATGGCCCATTTAGCTCCCGGGGGGTTCCGGTAACCTCCCGGTACTCCGGTAAAATCCCGATTTCACCTGAAACACTTCCGATATCCAAACATAGGCTTCCAATATATCAATCTTTATGTCTCGACCATTTCGAGACTCCTCGTCATGTCCGTGATCACATCCGGGACTCCAAACAACCTTCGGTACATCAAAATGCATAAACTCATAATATAACTGTCATCGTAACCTTAAGCGTGCGGACCCTACGGGTTCGAGAACAATGTAGACATGACCGAGACATGTCTGCAGTCAATAACCAATAGCGGGACCTAGATGCCCATATTGGCTCCTACATATTCTACGAAGATCTTTATCGGTCAGACCGCATAACAACATACGTCGTTCCCTTTGTCATCGGTATGTTACTTGCCCGAGATTCGATCGTCGGTATTCCAATACTTAGTTCAATCTCGTTCCTGGCAAGTCTCTTTACTCGTTCTGTAATACATCATCCCGCAACTAACTCATTTAGTTGCAATGCTTGCAAGGCTTAAGTGATGTGCATCACCGAGAGGGCCCAGAGATACCTCTCCGACAATCGGAGTGACAAAACCTAATCTCGAAATACGCCAACCCAACATGTACCTTTGGAGACACCTGTAATACTCCTTTATAATCACCCAGTTACGTTGTGACGTTTGGTAGTATCCAAAGTGTTCCTCCGGTAAACGGGAGTTGCATAATCTCATAGTTATAGGAACATGTATAAGTCATGAAGAAAGCAATATCAACATACTAAACGATCGGGTGCTAAGCTAATGGAATGGGTCATGTCAATCAGATCATTCTCTCAATGATGTGATCCCGTTAATCAAATAACAACTCATTTTTCATGGTTAGGAAACATAACCATCTTTGATTAATGAGCTAGTCAAGTAGAGGCATACCAGTGACACTTTGTTTGTCTATGTATTCACACATGTATTATGTTTCCGGTTAATACAATTCTAGCATGAATAATAAACATTTATGATGATATAAGGAAATAAATAATAACTTTATTATTGCCTCTAGGGCATATTTCCTTCAGTCTCCCACTTGCACTAGAGTCAATAATCTAGTTCACATCGCCATGTGATTTAACAGCAATAGTTCACATCACCATGTGATTAACACCCATAGTTCACATCGATATATGATCAACACCCAAAGGGTTTACTAGAGTCAGTAATCTAGTTCACATCGCTATGTGATTAACAACCAAAGAGTACTAAGGTGTGATCATGTTTTGCTTGTGAGATAATTTTAGTCAACGGGTCTGTCACATTCAGATCCGTAAGTATTTTGCGAATTTCTATGTCAACAATGCTCTGCACGGAACTACTCTAGCTTATTGCTCCCACTTTCAATATGTATCTAGATTGAGACTTAGAGTCATCCAGATCTGTGTCAAAACTTGCATCGACGTAACTTTTTACGACGAACCTTTTTGTCACCTCCATAATTGAGAAATATTTCCTTATTCCACTAAGGATAGTTTTGACCGCTGTCCAGTGATCTACTCTTAGATCACTATTGTATTCCCTTTCTTAACAAAGTGTAGGGTATACAGTAGATCTGCTACACAGCATGGCATACTTTATAGAACCTATGACTGAGGCATAGGGAATGACTTTCATTCTCTTTCTATCTTCTGCCGTGGTCGGGCTTTGAGTCTTACTCAACTTCACACCTTGTAACACAGGCAAGAAACTTTTTCTATGACTGTTCCATTTTGAACTACTTCAAAATCTTGTCAAGGTATGTACTCATTGAAAAACTTATCAAGCGTCTTGATCTATCTCTATAGATCTTCATACTCAATATGTAAGCAGCTTTACCGAGGTCTTTCTTTGAAAAACTCCTTTCAAACACTCCTTTATGCTTTACAGAATAATTCTACATTATTTCCGATCAACAATATGTCATACACATATACTTATCAGAAATGATATAGTGCTCCCACTCACTTTCTTGTAAATACAGGCTTCACCGCAAGTATGTATAAAACTATATGCTTTGATCAACTTATCAAAGCGTATATTCCAACTCCAAGATTCTTGCACCAGTCCATAGATGGATCGCTGGAGCTTGCTTATTTAGTTAACACCTTTAGGATCGACAAAACCTTCTATTTGTATCATATACAACTCTTCTTTAATAAATCTATTAAGGAATGCAGTTTTGTTTATCCACTTGCCAGATTTCATAAAATGCGGCAATTGCTAACATGATTCGGACAGACTTAAGCATAGATACGAGTGAGAAACTCTCATCGTAGTCAACACCTTGAACTTGTCGAAAACCTTTTGCGACAATTCTAGCTTTGTAGATAGTAACACTACTATCAGCGTCCGTCTTCCTCTTGAAGATCCATTTATTCTCAATTGCTTGACGATCATCGGGCAAGTCAACCAAAGTCCATACTTTGTTCTCATACATGGATCACTTCTCAGATTTCATGGCCTCAAGCCATTTTGCGGAATCTGGGCTCACCATCGCTTCTTCATAGTTTGTAGGTTCGTCATGGTCAGGTAGCATGACCTCCAGAACAGGATTACCGTACCACTCTGGTGCGGATCTCAATCTGGTTTACCTACGAAATTCGGTAGTAACTTGATCTGAAGTTACATGATCATCATCATTAGCTTCCTCACTAATTGGTGTAGTAGCCACAGGAACAGATTTTTGTGATGAACTACTTTCCAATAAGGGAGAAGGTACAATTACCTTATCAAGTTCTACTTTCCTCCCACTCACTTCTTTCGAGAGAAACTCCTTCTCTAGAAAAACTCCGAATTTAGCAACGAAAGTCTTGCCTTCGGATTTGTGATAGAAGGTGTACCCAACAGTCTCCTTTGGGTATCCTATGAAGACATATTTCTCCGATTTGGGTTTGAGCTTATCAGGATGAAACCTTTTCATATAAGCATCACAATCCCAAACTTTAAGAAACGACAACTTTGGTTTCTTGCCAAACCACAGTTCAGATTGTGTCGTCTCAACGGACTTAGATGGTGCCCTTTTAAACGTGAATGCAGCTGTCTTTAATGCATAACCCCAAAACGATAGTGGTAGATCGAGAAGAGACATCATAGATCGCACCATATCTAATAAAGTACGGTTATAATGTTCAGACACACCATTATGTTGTGGTGTTCCAGGTGGCGTGAGCAGTAAAAACTATTTCACATTGTTTTAACTGAAGGCCAAACTCGTAACTCAAATATTTTACCTCTGCGATCATATCGTAGAAACTTTTATTTTCTTGTTACGATGATTCTCCACTTCACTCTAAAATTCTTTAAACTTTTCAAATATTTCAGACTTGTGTTTCATTAAGTAGATATACCCATATCTGCTCAAATCATTTGTCAAGGTCAGAAAATAATGATACTTGTCGCGAGCCTCAATATTCATTGGACCACATACATCAGTATGTATGATTTCCAACAAATTTGTTGCTCGCTCCATTGTTCCGAAGAACAGAGTCTTAGTCATCTTGACCATGAGGCATGGTTCGCAAGCATCAACTGATTCATAATCAAGTGATTCCAAAAGCCCATCAGCATGGAGTTTCTTCATGCGCTTTACACCAATATGACCTAAACGGTAGTGCCACAAATAAGTTGCACTATCATTATTAACTTTGCATCTTTTGGTTTCAATATTATGATTATGTGTATCACTACGATCGAGATCCAACGAACTATTTTCATTGGGTGTGTAACCATATAAGGTTTTATTCATGTAAGCAGAACAACAATTTATTCTCTTACTTAAATGAATAGCCGTATTACAATAAACATGATCAAATCATATTCATGCTTAACGCAAACACCAAATAACAGTTATTCAGGTTCAACACTAATCCCGAAAGTATAGGGAGTGTGCGATGATGATCATATCAATCTTGGAACCACTTCCAACACACATCGTCACTTCACCCTTAACTAGTCTCTGTTTATTCTGCAACTCCCGTTTCGAGTTACTAATCTTAGCAACTGAACTAGTATCAAATACTGAGGGGTTGCTATAAACACTAGTAAAGTACACATCAATAACATGTATATCAAATATACTTATGTTCACTTTGCCATCCTTCTTATCTGCCAATCACTTGGGGTAGTTCCGCTTCCAGTGACCAGTCCCTTTGCAGTAGAAGCACTTAGTCTCAGGCTTAGGATCAGACTTGGGCTTCTTCACTTGAGCAGCAACTTGCTTGCTGTTCTTTTTGAAGTTCCCCTTCTTCCCTCTGCCCTTTTCTTGAAACTAGTGGTCTTGTCTACCATCAACACTTGATGTTTTTCTCGATTTCTACCTTCGTCAATTTCCGCATTACGAAGAGCTTGGGAATCATTTCCGTTATCCCTTGCATATCATAGTTCATCACGAAGTTCTACTAACTTGGTGATGGTGACTAGAGAATTCTGTCAATCACTATCTTATCTGGAAGATTAACTCCCACTTGATTCAAGCGATTGTAGTACTCAGACAATCTGAGCACATGCTCACTAGTTGAGCGATTCTCCTCCGTCTTTTTTGGCTATAGAACATGTTGGAGACTTCATATCTCTCAACTTGGGTATTTGCTTGAAATATTAACTTCAACTCCTGGAACATCTCATATGCTCCATGACGTTAAAAACGTCTTTGAAGTCCCGATTCTAAGTCATTAAGCATGGTGCACTAAACTATCAAGTAGTCATCATATTGAGCTAGCCAAACGTTCATAACGTCTGCATCTGCTCCTACAATAGGTCCGTCACCTAGCGGTGCATCAAGGACATAATTCTTCTGTGCAGCAATGAGGATAAACCTCAGATCACGGATCCAATCCGCATCTTTGCTACTAACATTTTTCAACACAATTTTCTCTAGGAACATATCAAAATAAACACACAGGGAAGCAACTACGCGAGCTATTGATCTACAACATGATTTGCAAAATACTACCAGGACTAAGTTCATGATAAATTTAAGTTCAATTAATCATATTACTTAAGAACTCCCACTTAGATAGACATCCCTCTAATCCTCTAAGTGATCACGTGATCCAAATCAACTAAACCATAACCGATCATCACGTGAAATGGAGTAGTTTTCAATGGTGAACATCGCTATGTTGATCATATCTACTATATGATTCACGCTCGACCTTTCGGTCTCCGTGTTCCGAGGCCATATCTGCATATGATAGGCTCGTCAAGTTTAACCCGAGTATTCTGCGTGTGCAAAACTGGCTTGCACCCGTTGTAGATGGACGTAGAGCTTATCACACCTGATCATCCAGTGGTGTCTGGGCACGACGAACTTTGGCAACGGTGCATACTCAGGGAGATCACTTCTTGATAATTTAGTGAGAGATCATCTTATAATTCTACCTTCAATCAAAGCAAGATAAGATGTATAAAAGATAAACATCATATGCAATCAAAATATGTGACATGATATGGCCATCATCATCTTGCGCCTTTGATTTCCATCTCCAAAGTACTGTTATGACCTCTATCCTCACCGGCATGACACCATGATCTCCATCATCTTGATCTATATCAATGTGTCGTCACGTGGTCGTCTCGCCAACAATTGCTCTTGCAACTATTGCTATCGCATAGTAATAAAGTAAAGCAGTTATTGGGCGCTTGCATCTTATGCAATAAAGAGACAACCATAAGGATTTTGCCAGTTGCCGATAACTTCAACAAAACATGATCATCTCATACAACTACTTATATCTCATCACGTCTTGACCATATCA
This sequence comes from Triticum urartu, assembly GCF_003073215.2. NCBI lineage: Eukaryota > Viridiplantae > Streptophyta > Magnoliopsida > Poales > Poaceae > Triticum > Triticum urartu. Next base: position 586,621,769 of record NC_053028.1, on the reverse strand, counting down.
CATCACAACATGCGCTGCAAAAACAAGTTAGACGTCCTCTACTTTGTTGTTGCAAGTTTTACGTGGCTGCTACGGGCTTAAGCAAGAACCAATCTTACCTACGCATCAAAACCACAACGATAGTTTGTCAAGTTGGTGCTGTTTTAACCTTCGCAAGGACCGGGCGTAGCCACACTCGGTTCAACTAAAGTTGGAGAAACTGTCACCCGCTAGCCACCTTTGTGCAAAGCACGTCGGGAGAACCGGTCTCGCGTAAGCGTACGCGTAATGTCAGTCCGGGCCGCTTCATCCAACAATACCGCCGAACCAAAGTATGACATGCTGGTAAGCAGTATGACTTATATCGCCCACAACTCTCTTGTGTTCTACTCGTGCATATAACATCAACACATAAAAACCTAGGCTCGGATACCACTGTTGGAGAATGTAGTAATTCCAAAAAATTTCCTACGCACACGCAAGATCATGTGATGCATAGCAACAAGTGGGGGAGTATGATCTACATACCTAGTAGATCGATAACGGAAGCGTTTGGTTGATGTAGTCGTACGTCTTCACGATCCGACCGATCAAGCACCGAAACTATGGCACCTCCGAGTTCGAGCACACGTTCAGCTCGATGACGATCCCCGGACTCCGATCCAGCAAAGTGTCGGGGAAGAGTTTCGTCAGCATGACGGCGTGGTGATGATCTTGATGTACTACAGCAGCAGGGCTTCGCCTAAACTCCGCTACAGTATTATCGAGGACTATGGTGGCTGGGGGCGCCGCACACGGCTAAGGAATAGATCACATGGATCAACTTGTGTGTTCTAGGGTGCCTCTGCCTCAGTATATAAAGGACCAAAGGGGGGGATGCTGGCCGTCCACATAGGGCGCGCCAGGAGAGTCCTACTCCCTCTGGGAGTAGGATTCCCCCCCCCCCCCAATCCTAGTTGGAATAGGACTTGTGGAGGGGGAAAAGAGAGAGAGGGGCCGGCCCCCTCTCCTTGTCCAATTCGGACCAAGGGAGGGGAGGGGCGCGCGGCCCATGTAGGGATGCCTCTTCTCTTTTCCACTAAGGCCCATCATGGCCCATTTAGCTCCCGGGGGGTTCCGGTAACCTCCCGGTACTCCGGTAAAATCCCGATTTCACCCGGAACACTTCCGATATCCAAACATAGGCTTCCAATATATCAACCTTTATGTCTCACCCATTTCGAGACTCCTCGTCATGTCCGTGATCACATCCGGGATTCCGAACAACCTTCGGTACATCAAAATGCATAAACTCATAATATAACTATCATCGTAACCTTAAGCGTGCGGACCCTACGGGTTCGAGAACAATGTAGACATGACCGAGACATGTCTCCAGTCAATAACCAATAGCGGGACCTGGATGCCCATATTGGCTCCTACATATTCTACGAAGATCTTTATCGGTCAGACCGCATAACAACATACGTCGTTCCCTTTGTCATCGGTATGTTACTTCCCCGAGATTCGATCATCGGTATTCCAATACTTAGTTCAATCTCGTTGCTGGCAAGTCTCTTTACTCGTTCTGTAATACATCATCCCGCAACTAACTCATTTAGTTGCAATGCTTGCAAGGCTTAAGTGATGTGCATCACCGAGAGGGCCCAGAGATACCTCTCCGACAATCGGAGTGACAAAACCTAATCTCGAAATACGCCAACCCAACATGTACCTTTGGAGACACCTGTAATACTCCTTTATAATCACCTAGTTACGTTGTGACGTTTGGTAGTACCCAAAGTGTTCCTCCGGTAAACGGGAGTTGCATAATCTCATAGTTATAGGAACATGTATAAGTCATGAAGAAAGCAATAGCAACATGCTAAACGATCGGGTGCTAAGCTAATGGAATGGGTCATGTCAATCAGATCATTCTCTCAATGATGTGATCCCGTTAATCAAATAACAACTCATTGTTCATGGTTAGGAAACATAACCATCTTTGATTAACGAGCTAGTTAAGTAGAGGCATACTAGTGACACTTTGTTTGTCTATGTATTCACACATGTATTATGTTTCCGGTTAATACAATTCTAGCATGAATAATAAAAATTTATCATGATATAAGGAAATAAATAATAACTTTATTATTGCCTCTAGGGCATGTTTCCTTCAGGGCAACCTTGGAGTAGGAATGAAAATGGAGAGGAAAGTTTCCGTTTTTCCGGAGAAAAAATGGAAACGGAGAGAAACCAACGTTTTGTTTTGTTGGATCACACCATCGAGCAAAACCAACGTTTAAATCACATCTGTCGCATTCTTGTCTCACCATCCTCCATGGCTTGACCCCACACGGTCGCTCGGCATGCCACTCACCGCAAACCGAGTATACGATAACTTTCTCGCCTGCTTGCCGATGGATCGCGCCATGGAGTACAAGCACTACTGGAAGATATTGATGAGTTGGGGGAGGATAGTTAGCTGTAGCATGGACTCCCAAGAACTTTTTACATGCATGTTGTGTTCGGCTATTGCGACCTTTGAACGCAGAGCAGTCGCGTGCACCGGGAAGCGGCGCAGGCGACGCTCGCTCAGCCGACGCGCCGCTTCAATGCCGGCGCCAGTGAGAGGTCGCGTCCTCTCTGGCCGGGAATGAATGCGGCACTAACCATTTCAGGAGGGAAGCACGCGTGGGTGATGAAGAGGGTTCAGGTTGGTCAGTAACGGGCATGGCAGCGGTCCAGACGCCCACAAACAAGAGATGCTATACGTTAATATTGCTGCGTATATAATCAACAACATAAATAATGTGCCAGTTGGACAAATATGATTGGAGATGGAGATGGAGATGGAATTTTATGTAAACACAGATATGCATGTCTTTGTCATTTTTTGTGGGAACAAACTTGTATTACTCACGTAGCCAGGCTACACTCGGAATTACAAAGTTCGATAATGCCATCAGGGCCTGAACCTAGCCAAACAGCGATACAACCACTAGTCCTACCATAATGAGCTAAAGTATGACTGACAATGTTGTTGTTTCGTCGAACATGAGCAATACAAGTATTTCAGAGTGCCATGAGCGATCTAATTCACGCACCAAAAAACCAAACCAAGATCTATCAAGATCTTCATTCCTAATCCTCACCATATTTTTAGCTTGAAGGTATTCGGTCTCGATATTGATATTTGGAGCTTAGACTCCCCATGTACTTTATTATATTAATAAAATTTACTGTAGAACGATTTTTCTACGGTGTGTGGGTCAAAAAAAAGATTACCCCACCACAATGCGAGCGACAAACCCTCTTTGATGGCCAACAATTCTGCTTCCAGTGCGTTCGCGTAATAACAGAAGCTTCTACATGAAGAGAAAATTATAGCACCCCCATGAGCCCTTAGGCCTTGTACAATGGTAGGTGCTTAGGGAGGTGCTTAGAAAGATAAACCGGATTTTTCTGAAGCACCAGTGCTTATTTCCACATGAGAGACACTTAGCTAAGCGTCTACCCTGTACAAATAGGCACTGGTGCTTAAGGAAAGCCTGGTTTATTTCTCTAAGCACCTCCCCTAAGCACCTACCATTGTACAAGGCCTTAGTATCATCCCTGTACCAGTAGTTCCGTTCTCTGGCAAGAAGGAACCATCCGTATTCAGTTTTACCCAACCATCCTCAGATGCATGTCTATGTCTACGTGTGTGCGCGCGACAACTCTCGCGACCTGGAAGCGGGGGCGTGTTTTTGATCGAGTTTTATTTTTTGGTACGTTAAAAAATTATCCGCTAGTTTTCGTTCCTTTTTTCCGGGAATGCGCATATTCTATTTAAAACCACTGCTATGGAGAGATTTTTTTACTCCATTGTATATATATATAGCCTCTTGTTTGATAGGGTTTCTCGCGTCTCGCTCTCTCACCCTCTCCATATCAAAATAAGATGACATTTTCCAATCTATCTCTCTCCTCACCAGTGGTCACAGACACGGACAAATCCCATCCGCTGCGGGAGGTGAGGAGGTGCAGCGTTGACATTGTCGCCGTCAGCGATGGAGGAAGCCGATGCGCACCGTTCTCTCGGAGCCGGCGCTGGCGCGAACGAAGGTCCTCCGCGCCCTTGTTCGCCGCCGCCGTGTGGGCAGATCCCGCCCGCCCGCCTAAGCGACATCTTGCCCACCTGAGGTATAACTTCTTGTACTGGTCCAGCTCCCTAGGTCGCTGCATGCGGGTTTTCTTCTATGCGAATACTCCCCAGCTCCCCATGTATAGTATCTAGGGTTCGTCGGCTGGTCCAACATCACCTACTATTATAGAGGAAATGCCACTCGAAAAGTTGTCCTGATTTATGCCTCGGTGGAGGTATACATGTTGTTTCGACAAAAAGTACATGGCGGTTGTGCGGTCATTGTCCATATGCTCCTATTGCTGCTGCTAATCTAATACTATCACTGGTTAAATGAATAAATGATTTTTTTCTTGGGTATCCTGGTTTAGTTCCCATCAAGATAATCATGATGCTTCTGTTTGTTGGTGTACTTTTCATTAATTCTTATTGACAATTGAGATGTCATTGTTAATATTGTACCACTGCCAAAACAAAGTAACAACACTATATCCCTTTTTTATATTTTTGCAAACAGCGATGCGTATCTCCATACCCGGGCATGTCTTCCTCAATTTTAGTGGAACTGCACAAAATTGGATGGCCATTGTTGTTCTGCCTCACTGTCCTCTACCATGTGGTTCTTCCTTCCTCGATCTTGACTAATGAGAAGAAACAGACCGTAGTGAGGATTTGTCAAACTTCATAGGTTCCTCACCCAAACTTGATGCCAAATGGATGATGCATCACCACGATGACCTATCGATGCTCATGGTTGCGCCTCATGGTTGCGTCGGCTGGTGAAGCTGATCGATTTTCCACGAAAAACAAGCTATCTTCCATCAGTGCTCTTTGCTTGTTACCCACAAAGATGATATCCTTCATCAGTTCACCTTGGTTGCGTTGGAGACGCAATCGTCTTTCTTGTTGGTGCAATTTTATCACACAATTGGATATGAACCAAATGTTTCCGGGAAGAAGGATCGACATTGGTACTACGAGCATAAGTTTTGTATTGATTTCTAAGCCTTCTCAAAACTTTGTCTTCAGCTCCCCTGTAATTTTATTTGTCCAGCTATTAACTTTGATTAAAAAAATAGTGTGGACTAAAAACCCGGATGGACGTAGTAGCCCTCCATTTTTATTTACTCCGCATATTAGATTTGACTGAAGTCAAACTTTGTAAAGTTTGACCAAGTTTAGGCCCAACACAACAAACCATAATTATTAAGAGAGGGCAAACTTTACATACTATCAATACAAAAAAAGACACATCCGTGACATTTTGGGCCGAATGAAATTTTTTCCTGTCAGACAATTCTATGACAATAATTGTGACAAAACACACTATCATCATAGATGTGGTGGGATCCTACTTCTATGACAAAAAATCATGATAGAAAATGGGCTTTTCGTCCTGGGCGGGCCGGAGACGCGGCTGCATGACATTGTTTGGGCCGTCCATGATGGAAAAAACCGTGGTAGAAGCGAGGGCGAGGAAAATATCGGGGTGTTCCTGGTTACAGTGGGTGGTCGGGGCCGAGCGATGCATGTTTCTCTCATACACGCACGCGCGTGGGTGCGAGGCGTTCGTCTCTAACTGAACCCGAGCGAGGCGTTGGGCTCTAACTGAACCCGAGCGATTGCATTACAGGCTACGCGTTACTGAACCCGAGCGGTCGATCGATGGATGTTAGCTGAACCCGATCGAGCGATTCCTTCGCTACTGCTGCTAACTGAAGCCAATCGATGCTGCCTCTGGATGAACAGTGAGCGTTGCTGGGGGGTTTGAATGAATAGTTCCCGATGGGGGTGGATGAATAGGACCCCGTGGTGTTGCCTCTGGATGAAAAGGACCCCGATCGATCGAGCAGGTTGGTGCTGGATGAACAGGACCCCATGGAGGGCTGGATGAACATGACCACCCCGGGGAGCGCAGGATGAACAGTAGCCGGTGGAGGGCTGGATGAACAGTAGCCCGTGGAGGGGTGGTTGAACAGGAGCCCGTGGAGAGGGCTGGTTGAACAGTAGCCGGTGGAGTAGCGCGCAGTGGAGGCTGGATGAACAGGAGCCCGTGGATGAACAGTCGCAGGTGAAGGCTAGAGGAGGTCGACGGTGGATGAACAGTAGCCCGTGGAGGCTGGAGGGGGTCGATGGTGGAGATGAACATTATCCCGTGGAGTCTCGTTTTGCGGTACGCCACACCCCTCCCGATGAACAGGACCCCCATTTCGACCGTAGCACTCCGACACAAGACCGTTTCCTCTGTTTTGCGGTACGCCACACCCCTCCCGATCAACAAGAATCCCGTTTCGACCGTAGGAGGTCCGTTTCCTCCGTTTTGCGGTACGCCAGACCCCTCTCGATGAATAGGATCCCATTTCGAATGTGGCCGGTTGAACACAAGGCTGTTTCCTCCGTTCTGCGGTACGCCAGACGTCATTTCCATTGGTTGTTCCATACAAGCCCTCCCAATGAACACGACGTTGCATTCTGTTCCGACATAGCCGGTTGGCTCCCCATGAACACGACGACGACACAGTTTCTCCGTTCCGACCCAGCCATGTATACGAGTCCTGGCCATGCGTATGCGCGAGTAGGCATTCGAGCCTGCCCGTATGTACGTAGGTGGCCATATTTTCTTTCTTGCACACTGGCCGCTATACGTACGTGTACATGCTATGTGCGTGCCTCTACTACGACACGCGCGCGCCTCTACATCGACCAGTATGTACGTACACGTTCGCGACCAGAATGACAACGCTACGTATGCTTCGACCAGGTGGGTCCCGACTGTCAGGCACTTCCTTGCGTGCGAAGATGTAGCTGGTGGGTCCCAGCAGTCAAGGGGGCGAATCATTTTTTTGCCCAGACGCACTTCCTTGAGTGCGAAGATGTAGCTGGTGGGTCCCAGCAGTCGGGGGGGGGATGTTCTATTCGCGAAATATGGTGGCCCGTACGGTGGGTCCCCGCTGTCAGGTGGAGGAATAATTATTTTGCGCGTAATAAGGAGACACTTCCTTGCTGCGGCCGTGGACCCAGCTGTCAGCCTCTCCAGGTACAGTCCACGTCCGATGGAAGCCGTTCCTTGACCATGTTGACCACGCCGCGCCGAGAGCAACAGGGCGGTGGATGACGCGAGGCCTAGGAAGGGGACGACGCGGAGCCGGGGAAGACGCGTCAGTGGAAGCCCGCGCGGAGAGGAGTACGAGGGTTCACTAGTTCGGCTGTGGTGTGAGCCTGCCATCGCCGCAGAATAACAAAGGGTGGGGGTGAGTAGAGGGATGGCCTGGCCAGCGGTGGGAGTAGTAGGGGGCGGTGAGGCCTCCGCGGCATCTCAACCGGCCACGGGAGGTAGGAGCACGCTGCACGACCGGCGTTGGTTTGGGCGGCTGGAGCAAGAAGATGAGAGGTTGAAGAAGCACTACGGCCGTTGGATGGACATCATACGGTCACTGGAGCTAGAATCGTTCATATTGACTAAGTTGACAAAGCCCTCCGCCCCCGTCAACTTAGTAGGCCCACAAGTTAGCCTCCCACCAAGGTGGGTCCCAGCTAGCAGGGGGAGTATTCATTTTTTCTACGTAATAAGGAGGCACTTCCAGTGGGTCCGAGCTGACAGCGGGGGGAACGTTTTTTTCACGAAATACGGTGACCCATCCGGTGGGTCCCAGCAGTTAGGGGGGAAACATTTTTTTTTGCAAAATACGGTGGCCCGTCCGGTGGGTCCCTACTGTTAGGTGGAGGAATCATTATTTTCCCGTAATAAGGAGGCACTTCCTTGCTGCGGCTATGGACCCAGCTGTCAGCCTCTCCACGTACAGTACACTTCCGATGGAAGTCGTTCTGTGACCACGTTGACCACGCCGCGTTTCGTTGCATGCATGCATGCGTCCATGGGCGTGGTGCGTCCCCACTGTCAGCCTCTCATGTACAGTCATCTTCCGATGACTCTCAGTTGTTGACCATGTTGACCACACCATGCCGAGTGCACCAAAGGCCGATGGACGATGGCGAGGCCTCAGATTGGAATGACCTGGAGATGGGGAAGACGGGGCAGTGGAGTCGTAGATGGAGAGGAGTGGGAAACTTGACTGGTTCGGGTGCGCGGCAGCACAGCCGCGTGCCCCACAGAAGACATGAGCAAGAACAGAGGTTGAAGAAGGAGCACGACTCTTGGATTAACATCCAACGGTCCAGCTGCTAGAATCATTTGTTGATTAAGTGGACAAAGCCCTGCATACACGTCCTCTTAGTAGGCCCACAAGTCAGCCACAAAATCTGACGGGTCCCAGCTGTCAATGGGAGGAATAATTTTTTCGCATAACAAGGAGGCACTTCCTTCCATGCGAAGATACAACCGGTGGGTCCTAGCTGTTAGGTGGAGGAAACATTTTTTTAGCTTAATAAGGAGGAACTTTCCTTGCGTGCAACCATGGACCTCATGGGTCCTAGCTGTCAGGCTCTCCATGTACAGCCCTCTTTCGATGAATCTCGTTTGTTGACCACGCCACACCGAGCGTAGTGAGGGTGGACGATGGCGAGGCTGCGGACGCGAATGACTCGGATATGGGAAGACGCGGCAGTAGAGTCGCAGATTGAGTGGAGGAGAAGGGTTATAACTGGTTCTGGTGCGGCATGGGGCTGCAGTCGGTGGAGAATAACAGGAGGTTTGGAGGGGTGGAGGGATAGCCTGGCCGACGGTGGGGTAGCGCGTCATAGCGATGTGTGCTAAGCAGAGCTGCTAGCCGCCGAAGGCCGGACCAGGCGGTCTCGGCGATGCTGGAGGAAGAAGACGAGAGATTGAAGGTGCATGCCGACCAAGTGGACAACGCCCTGCGTAGGCTTCGACCTATTGGCCCACATGTCAGCCTGCAAAAATGTGGCATATATTTAACCCATGTTTTCTAGAATGTACAGTCCATCTGCTGTGTTGGGTTAACAAATAATTTCGCGTCAATGCGGCTCATTTATATTATCTAAGAAATCCCAGCCCATTTACACTTCCTTCAAATACATGAATTAGCTGGGCTCGTTATATAGATAATATTATGTTAGACGGAGCAATTAATATCAAAAATAAACTGGAGAGGCACATTTTTTATATACATAATTAACAAATTAGTGAGTTATTGCTCAAAATAAAAATGAGCGCATTATTATTACATTGGTCCCAAAAATCTTCGCAAGCTTTTGTACGCAATCACGAGGATTTTCCCTGCCTGTGAGTAAAAAACAACCAGGATTTTCCTTGCCAACTTCTGTTAAACATTTACTTTTGTAAGTTAATAAGACGTGGGATGTTTTTATAATGTATATATAAGTCTCTATAAAATATACGATAATAGTAATAATATAAATATATATAATGTGGTTAAAAATACATTGGGCCGGTATGGAGATCAAAAAATAAGTTGAAACCACTGTCACCGTATCTTGTGGGCTACGCATGTTAAAGTACAAAACCTAGGCCTAGCTGATACTTGTTCGCCCTCTGGAAAAAAATGAAACTACATCCCTAAGCGAACTAGATTATAGAGGGGGCCGGCGGCATGACTGAAGAAGCACATCAGGAGCGATTTTGTTTCTTCAATGGATGGCTCTCGATGGCGTTTTTTTACTTGCCTCTGCACCATACAACTTGTATTTTTAGCCTCCCAGTCCGTGGTGGACCAGCCACCCATTTGCTAGGCGGGCCAACCTACAGAAACCAGCACTCGATTTTTCATCAAGCCCCAAAACAATGCAGTACTATGTTTGTTTTGAGGCCGAAAACATTACGACATGGGTTGAGCGGGGGAGGGGGCAAGACAGAGCAAAAAGATTAAAAAGAGATGATGTGACGTTGCTACCCTAACAAAGTAGGTGCAATTCTTCTTGGGAAGAAGGTGTGCCGTTGACACCCACATGTCACATACCCCACATTAGGCATACTAAAAAGTTCACACCCAAGCACAACAGAAAAGGTAAACATTCGTATCAAACTCAGGTTCACACGACACGTTCATATTCATAGCCAACATTCACTATCAACAACTCAAAAGATTCATATATACACAAGTTCAGCATGTCTATGGATCCAAATGATTGATAGATCACACAACAATATTCATATATAATTGATACGTCCATTTTGCATCATGCTTTTATATCGATATTTATTGCATTATGGGCTGTTATTTCACATTATGTCACAATACTTATGGCTATTCTCTCTTATTTTACAAGGTTTACATAAGGAGGGAGAATGCCGGCAGCTGGAATTCTGGGCTGGAAAAGGAGCAAATATTAGAGACCTATTCTGCACAACACCAAAAGTCCTGAAACTCCACGGAATACCTTATAATAAATAATGAAAAATCCTCGCCAAAGATGAAGACCAGGGGGCCCACACCCTTCCCACGAGGGTGGGGGGCGCCCCCCCTAGGGCGCGCCCCCTACCTCGTGGGCCCCCTGGTGGCTCTCCGATGACCATCTTCTCCTATATGAAGTCTTTCGTCGAGAAAAAAATAAGAGGCAACCTTTTGGGAGGAAACTCCGCTGCCACGAGGCGGAACCTTGGCGGATCCAATCTAGAGCTCCAGCAGAGCTGTTCTGACGGGGAAACTTCCCTCCCGGAGGGGGAAATCATCGCCATCGTCATCACCAATGCTCCTCTCATCGGGAGAGGGCAATCTCCATCAACATCTTCATTAGCACCATCTCATCTCAAAACCCTAGTTCATCTCTTGTATCCAATTATTGTCTCCAAGTCCGGGATTGGTGCTAGTAGGTTCCGAGTAGTGTTAATTACTCCTTGTAGTTGATGCTAGTTGGTTTAATTGCTGGAAGATCATATGTTCAGATCCTTTATGCATATTATTACCCCTCTGATTATGAATATGAATATGATTTTTGAGTAGTTACGTTTGTTCCTGAGGACAAGGGAGAAGTCTTGCTATTTGTAGTCATGTGAATTTGGTATTCGTTCGATATTTTGATGAGATGTATGTTGTCTAGCCTGTAGTGGTGTTATGTGAACGTCAACTACATAACACTTCACCATTATTTGGGCCTAGAGGAAGGCATTGGGAAGTAATAAGTAGATGATGGGTCACTAGAGTGACAGAAGCTTAAACCCTAGTTTATGCGTTGCTTTGTAAGGGGCTGATTTGGATCCATATGTTTCATGCTATAGTTAGATTTAGCTTAATACTTTTGTTGTAGTTGCGGATGCTTGCAATAGAGGTTAATCATAAGTGGGATGCTTGTTCAAGTAAGAACAGCACCCAAGCACCGGTCCACCCACATGTCAAATTATCAAAGTACCGAACGCGAATCATATGAACGTGATGAAAACTAGCTTGATGATATTCCCATGTGTCCTCGGGAGCGCTTTTCCTTATATAAGAGTTTGTCCAGGCTTGTCCTTTGCTACAAAAAGGATTGGGCCACCTTGCTGCACTTTATTTACTTTTGTTACATGTTGCTCGTTACAAATTATCTTATCACAAAAACTATCTATTACTACTTATTCCAGTACTTGCAGAGAATACCTTGCTGAAAACCGCTTATCATTTCCTTCTGCTCCTCGTTGGGTTCAACACTCTTACTTATCGAAAGGACTACGATAGATCCCCTATACTTGTGGGTCATCAAGACTCTTTTATGGCGCCGTTGCCGGGGAGTGAAGCGCCTTTGGTAGGTGGAATTTGGAAAGGAAAAATTTATATAGTGTGCTGAAATTTACTGTCACTTGTTACTATGGAAAGTAATCCTCTGAGGGGCTTGTTCGGGGTATCTTCACCCCGACCAGTATAGCAAAGAGTTGCTCCTCAACGTACTGAACCTATTGAAGATGAAATTCCTTATGAGTATCCTTCGGGTATGATAGAAAAACTGCAAGCTAATCCTTTTACAGGAGATGGAACAAAGCATCCTGATGAACACCTAATATATGTGGATGAAGTTTGTGGATTATTTAAGCTTGTAGGTATACCCGATGATCTTGCTAATAAGAAGGTCTTCCCTTTATCTTTGAAGGGAGACGCATTGATATGGTATAGGCTATGTGATGATACGAGATCATCGAACTATAGAAGATTGAAATTGGAATTTCATCAAAAGTATTACCCTATGCATCTTGTTCATCGTGATCGCAATTATATATATAATTTTTGCCTCGCAAAGGAGAAAGCATCACTCAAGCTTGGGGGAGGCTTAAATCAATGTTATATTGATGCCCCAATCATGAGCTCCCATGAGAAACAATTCTTCAAAATTTTATGCTCGGCTTTCTAAAAATAATCGCACCATGCTTGATACTTCTTGTGCTGGCTCTTTTATGATGAAGACTATTGGATTTAGATGGGATTTATTGGATAGAATTAAAAGCAACTCTGAAGATTGGGATCTCGACAAAGGTAAGGAGTCAGGTATGACACCTAAGTTTGATTGTGTTAAATCTTTTATGGATACCGATATTTTCCGTAAGTTTAGCACTAAATATGGACTTGATTCTGAGATAGTAGCTTCTTTCTATGAATCTTATGCTACTTATGTTGATCTCCCTAAGGAGAAGTGGTTTAAATATCATCCTCCCATAGAAGTAAAAGTAGCTGCACCTATTAAAGTTGAAGAAAAGACTATCACTTATAATGATCCTATTGTTCCTACTTGTTATGTTGAGAAACCACCTTTCCCTGTTAGGATAAAGGATCATGCTAAAGATTCAACTGTGGTTCATAAAAGCAATATTAAAACATATACACCTCCTCAGCAAGTTAAAGTTGAACCTAATATTGCTATTGTTAAAGATCTCTTGTCTGATAATATAGATGGGCATGTTATTTATTTTTATGATGAAACTGCTAGAATTGCTAAACCCCGTGATACAGATAAACCTAAAACTGTGATAGGCATGCCTGTTATTTATGTTAAAATAGGAGATCATTGTTATCATGGCTTATGTGATATGGGTGCTAGTGCTAGTGAAATACCTATTGACTTATACAACGAAATTATGCATGACATTGCACCTATTGAGTTAGAAGATATTGATGTCACTATTAAACTAGCTAATAGAGACACTATTTCACCAATGGGAATTGTTAGAGATGTTGAAGTCTTGTATGGGAAAACTAAATATCCTGCTGATTTTCTTGTTCTTGGTTCCCCACAAGATAGCTTTTGTCCCATTATATTTGGTAGACCCTTCTTAAATACTGTTAATGCTACCATAGATTGCACAAGGGATGTTGTTACTATCGGCTTGGATGATGTGACTCATGAATTTATTTTCTCTAAATTTAGTAAACAACACCGTGAAGAAGAATTGCCTAGTAAGTATGAAATTATTGGTCTTGCTTCTATTGCCGTACCTCCTAGTGATCCTTTAGAACAATATTTGCTAGACCATGAGAATGATATGTTTATGAATGAAAGAAGGGAAATAGATGAAGTATTCTTTAAATAGGAACCTATGCTGAAACACAATTTGCCTGTTGAAATCCTAGGGGATCCCCCTCCACCTAAGGGTGATCCCATGTTTGAGCTTAAACCGTTGCCTGATAATCTTAAATATGCTTATCTTGATGAAAAGAAGATATATCCTGTTATTATTAGTGCTAACTTTTCAGAGCATGAAGAAGAAAGATTATTGAAAACTCTGAAGAAGCACCGTGCTGCTATTGGATATACTCTTGATGATCTTAAGGGCATTAGTCCCACTCTATGTCAACATAAAATAAATTTGGAAGTAGATGCCAAACCAGTTCGTGATCCTCAACGACGTCTGAATCCTAAAATGAAAGAAGTGGTAAGAAAAGAAATACTAAAGCTTTTGGAGGCAGGTATAATTTATCCCGTTGCTGATAGTCAGTGGGTAAGTCCTGTTCATTGTGTCCCTAAGAAGGGAGGTATTACTGTTGTTCCTAATGATAAAGATGAATTGATTCCACAAAGAATTATTACAGGTTATAGGATGGTAATTGATTTCCGCGAATTAAATAAGGCTACTAAGAAAGATCATTACCCCTTACCTTTTATCGATCAAATGCTAGAAAGATTATGCAAACATACACATTACTGCTTTCTAGATGGTTATTCTGGTTTCTCTCAAATACCTGTGTCAGCTAAAGATCAATCAAATACTACCATTACATGCCCTTTTGGTACTTTTGCTTATAGACGTATGCCTTTTGGTTTATGTAATGCACCTGCTACCTTTCAAAGATGCATGATGGCTATATTCTCTGACTTTTGTGAAAAGATTTGTGAGGTTTTCACGGACGACTTTTCCATCTATGGATCTTCTATTGATGATTGCTTGAGCAATCTTGATCGAGTTTTGCAGAGATGTGAAGAAACTAATCTTGTCTTGAATTGGGAAAAGTGCCACTTTATGGTTAATGAAGGTATTGTCTTGGAGCATAAAGTTTCTGAAAGAGGTATTGAAGTTGATAAAGCCAAGGTTGATGCTATTGAAAAGATGCCATGTCCCAAGGACATCAAAGGTATAAGAAGTTTCCTTGGTCACGCTAGATTTTATAGGAGGTTCATTAAGGACTTCTCAAAAATTTCTCGGCCTCTGACTAATTTATTACAAAAAGATATACCATTTGTCTTTGATGATGATTGTGTAGAAGCATTTGAAATACTTAAGAAAGCATTAGTCTCTGCACCTATTTGTTCAGCCACCTGATTGGAATTTACCCTTTGAAATTATGTGTGATGCTAGCGATTGTGTCGTAGGTGCTGTTCTAGGGCAAAGAGTTGATAAGAAATTAAATGTTATCCATTATGCTAGTAAGACTCTAGACAATGCTCAAAGGAATTATGCTACTACTGAAAAAGAACTTTTAGCAGTTGTATTTGCTTGTGATAAGTTCCGACCTTATATTGTTGATTCTAAAGTAACTATCCACACTGATCATGCTGCTATTAAATATCTTATGGAGAAGAAAGACGCTAAACCTAGACTTATAGATGGGTTCTCTTGCTACAAGAATTTGATTTGCATATTGTTGATAGAAAAGGAGCTGAGAACCCCGTTGCAGACAACTTATCTAGGTTAGAGAATGTTCTTGATCACCCACTACCTATTGATGATAGCTTTCCTGATGAACAATTAAATGTCATAAGTACTTCTCGTAGTACCCCTTGGTATGCTGATTATGCTAATTACATAGTTGCTAAATTTGTACCACCTAGCATCACATACCAACAAAAGAAAAAGTTCTTCTATGATTTGAGACATTACTTTTGGGATGACCCACATCTTTATAAAGAAGGAGTAGATGGTGTTATTAGATGTTCTGTACCTGAGCATGAACATGAACAGATCCTACGCAAGTGCCACTCCGAAACTTATGGAGGACACCACACGGGAGATAGAACTGCACATAAGGTATTGCAATCTGGTTTTTATTGGCCTACTCTCTTCAAGGATGCCCATAAGTTTGTCCTATCTTGTGATGAATGTCAAAGAATTGGTAACATTAGCAGACATCAAGAAATGCCTATGAACTATTCACTTGTTATTGAACCGTTTGATGTTTGGGGCTTTGATTATATGGGACCTTTTCCTGCCTCTAATGGATATACACATATTATACTTGTTGTTGATTACGTTACTAAGTGGGTAGAAGCTATTCCAACTAGTAGTGCTGATCATAACACTTCTATTAAAATGCTTAAAGAAGTTATTTTTCTAATGTTTGGAGTCCCTAGATATTTAATGACTGATGGTGGTTTACATTTTATTCATGGGGCTTTCCGTTAAATGCTTGCTAAATATGACGTCAATCATAGAATTGCATCTCCGTATCACCCACAGTCTAGTGTTCAAGTAGAATTGAGTAATAGAGAACTTAAATTAATGTTGCAAAAGACTGTCAATTGGTCTAGAAAGAATTGGTCCATGAAACTTGATGATGCATTATGGGCCTATAGAACTGCATATAAAAATCCTATGGGTATGTCTCCGTATAAAATGGTATATGGAAAAGCATGTCACTTACCTCTCGAACTAGAGCATAAGGCATATTGGGCTATTAAAGAGCTCAACTATGATTTCAAACTTGCCGGTGAAAAGAGGTTATTTGATATTAGCTCACTTGATGAATGGAGAACCCAAGCTTATGAAAATGCCAAGTTGTTTAAAGAAAAGGTTAGAAGATGGCATGACAAAAGGATACAAAAGCGTGAGTTTAATGTAGGTGATTATGTATTGCTATACAACTCTCGTTTAAGATTTTTTGCAGGAAAACTTCTCTCTAAATGGGAAGGCCCCTATGTTATCGAGGAGGTCTATCGTTCCGGTGCCATAAAAATCAACAACTTCGAAGGCACAAATCTGAAGGTGGTAAACGGTCAGAGAATTAAACATTATATCTCAGGTAACCCCATAAATGTTGAAACTAATATTATTGAAACCGTAACCCCGGAGGAATACATAAGGGACACTTTCTAGTACGTTTCAGACTCCAAAAAGGAATAGGTATGTGGTACGGTAAGTAAACCGACTCCAAAACAATTTTGAAGGCAATATTTCTCCATTTTGGAATATTTAGAAAAATAGAAAATTAAGTAGCAGTCTGGGAAGGACACGAGGGCCCCACGAGGGTGGAGGGCGCGCCCTACCCCCTGGGCGTGCCCCCCTACCTCGTGGGCACCTCGTGTGCTCTCCGGACTCCGTTTTCTTGCACGACACGTATTTTGGTCGGTAAAAATTTACTATATATTCTCCCGAAGGTTTTGGCTCCCGTATCACACAATTATCCTCTGTTTTTGTTTTGAGCTGTCCTGCTGCAGATTAGATCAACATGTCTTCCCAGGATTCGGAAGGAGAAAGCTATGTGGATGATTACTTAGCTAATCCTAAGGTCTATGGAGATGTGGAGCACGATGGTTGGACCACGTCGGAAGAAAAGGAATATGAACCCTATGGGAAGGAGGAGACGAGCTCAGATGAAGATGAAGCCACATTACCTCAACTTGGGGATATGCACGTGGAGTTCAAAAAGTCAAGTCTCCCTGATAGGGTAAAGAAACCAAAATTCGAGTTTATCCCTTTTCGTCTCTTGCAGGAAAATAAGCAGCACCTATGCAGAAAGATATTAACCCTGGAGTGGGAGATTGATGATCTAAGGGATCAAAATTCCATCCTCAAGCGTAAATTAAGGGAGAAGTCTATGCCATCAACTAAGTCAACAACACCTCCACCTTCTTCACCAACCAAGGAGATATAATAACATGGGTATGGGCACTCCCCTTGGCAACCGCCAAGCTTGGGGGAGGTGCCCCGGTATCGTATCACAATCACAACTCCTATCTTTACCATTTTCCTTAGTTTGATCCTATTAGTAGTATTTTGATCTAGTAGAATAAAGTTTATGGCATGATCTAGTTTTAAGTTTTGCTTTATGATCTCTCTATGTAATCGAGTTTGTGAGCTATATAATAAAGATTATTGTTGAGTCAAGGGCTTGATTTTCTTTCTATGATCTTGGGTGAATAAAAGAAAAGAGAAAAAGAATAAGAAGAAACAAAAGTTCATATTGATCTTATTGATAGTAATGACTTCACATAGAAAGAGTGTGATGATTAAAAGTTATTAGGAGTTGGTAGACATAGCTTTGGTCATCATTCCAATTAATAGGAAGTAATAAGGAAAGAGAGATTTCACATATAAATATATTATCATTGCCATCTTTTATGATTGAGAACACTCATCAAAATATGACATGCTAAAGGGTTGAGTTTGACAAGGAAGACAATGTAATGGGTTATGTTTTCTTATATCTGAGATAAAGTATGTTGTCATGGATCATCCAACATGTTGAGCTTGCCTTTCCCCCTCATGCTAGCCAAATTCTCAGCACCAAGTAGAGATACTACTTGTGCTTCCAAATACCCTTAAACCAGTTTTGCCATGAGAGTCCACCATATCTACCTATGGATTGAGTAAGATCCTTCAAGTAAGTTGTCATCGGTGCAAGCAATAAAAATTGCTCTAAATATGTATGATTAGTGTGGGAGAAATAAGCTTTATACGATCTTGTGATGTGGAAGTAATAAAAGTGACGGACTGCATAATAAAGGTTCATATCACAAGGGGAAATATAAAGTGACGTTCTTTCGCATTAAGATTTTATACATCCAACCATAAAAGCGCATGGCAACCTCTGCTTCCCTCTGCGAAGGGCTTATCTTTTATTATTATCTTCTACCTTATGCAAGAGTCATGGTGATCTTCACCTTTCCTTTTTACATTTTATCCTTTGGCAAGCACAGTGTGTTGGAAAGATCCTGATAGATATATCAAATTGGATGTAGGGGGCATGAGTTATTATTGTTGACATTACCCTCGATGTAAAAGGTTGTGGGGCGAAACTATAAGCTCCTATCTTTCTCTGTGTCCGATTAAAACTCCGTAACCACAAGTATTGCGCGAGTGTTAGCAATTATGAAGGACTAGATGATAGTTGAGTATGTGGACTTGCTTTTCAGCTCTGACATAGACTCTTTCTGATGTTATGATAAATTGCAATTGCTTCAATGACTGAGGTTATAGTTTGTTGGTTCTCAATAAGGTTTCTGATTCATACTTTTGCATTGTGAATAGATCATCACTTGAACATAAGTAATCATATGACAATATCTATGTATGTTGCTGTTATGAGAATAATCATGATGCCCTCATGTCCGTATTTTATTTTTATCGACGCCTCTACCTCTAAACATGGGGACATATTTATTGTTATCGGCTTTCGCTTGAGGACAAGCGAGGTCTAAGCTTGGGGGAGTTGATACACCCATTTTGCATCATGCTTTTATATCGATATTTATTGCATTATGGGCTGTTATTTCACATTATGTCACAATATTTATGGCTATTCTATCTTATTTTACAAGGTTTACATAAAGAGGGAGAATGCCGGCAGTTGGAATTCTGGGCTGGAAAAGGTGCAATATTAGAGACCTA
Source organism: Triticum urartu (assembly GCF_003073215.2). Taxonomy (NCBI): domain Eukaryota; kingdom Viridiplantae; phylum Streptophyta; class Magnoliopsida; order Poales; family Poaceae; genus Triticum; species Triticum urartu. Next base: position 586,602,741 of record NC_053028.1, on the reverse strand, counting down.
TTCTGCACAACTCCAAAAGTCCTGAAACTCCACGGAATACCTTATAATAAATAATGAAAAATCCTCGCCAAAGATGAAGACCAGGGGGCCCACACCCTTCCCACGAGGGTGCCCTCCCCCCCTAGGGCGCGCACCCCTACCTCGTGGGCCCCCTGGTGGCTCTCCGATGACCATCTTCTCCTATATGAAGTCTTTCGTCGATAAAAAATAAGAGGCAACCTTTCGGGACGAAACTCCGCCGCCACGAGGCGGAACCTTGGCGGATCCAATCTAAAGCTCCGGCAGAGTTGTTCTGCCAGGGAAACTTCCCTCTCGGAGGGGGGAAATCATCGCCATCGTCATCACCAACGCTCCTGTCATCGGGAGAGGGCAATCTCCATCAACATCTGCATCAGCACCATCTCATCTCAAAACCCTAGTTCATCTCTTGTATCCAATTGTTGTCTCCAAGTCCAGGATTGGTGCTAGTAGGTTGCTAGTAGTGTTAATTACTCCTTGTAGTTGATGCTAGTTGGTTTAATTGGTGGAAGATCATATGTTCAGATCCTTTATGCAAATTATTACCCCTCTGATTATGAATATGAATATGCTTTGTGAGTAGTTACGTTTGTTCCTGAGACAAGGGAGAAGTCTTTCTATTAGTAGTCATGTGAATTTGGTATTCGTTCGATATTTTGATGAGATGTATGTTGTCTAGCCTCTAGTGGTGTTATGTGAACGTCGACTACATAACACTTCACCATTATTTGGGCCTAGAGGAAGGCATAGGGAAGTAATAAGTAGATGATGGGTTGCTAGAGTGACAGAAGCTTAAATCCTAGTTTATGCGTTGCTTCGTAAGGGGCTGATTTGGATCCATAGGTTTCATGCTATGGTTAGGTTTACCTTAATACTTTTGTTGTAGTTGCAGATGCTTGCAATAGAGGTTAATCATAAGTGGGATGCTTGTTGAAGTAAGGATAGCACCCAAGCACCGGTCTACCCACATGTCAAATTATCAAAGTACCGAACGCGAATCATATGAACATGATGAAAACTAGCTTGACGATATTCCCATGTTTCCTCGGGAGCGCTTTTCCTTATATAAGAGTTTGTCCAGGCTTGTTCTTTGCTACAAAAAGGATTGGGCCACCTTGCTGCACTTTATTTACTTTTGTTACTTGTTGCGCGTTACACATTATCTTATCACAAAAACTATCTATTAGTACTTATTTCAGTAATTGCAAAGAATACCTTGCTGAAAACCGCTTATCATTTCCTTCTTCTCCTCGTTGGGTTCGACACTCTTACTTATCTAAAGGACTACGATAGATCCCCTATACTTGTGGGTCATCAATAATTCACAAAAATATTCAGATATACACATGTTCAGTATGTTTATGCATCAAAATGATTGAGATCATAGCCAATATGATCCATGGACGAACTTGAATTACCTAGGGTACAGACTGGTAAATGGTGTTCAGTCGGAGGTACTTCTTGCTAAAATTAATGCTTGTATGAGTAAACTTTCGAGTACATAAGAGGGAGCACAGACAATCTGGACTTTGCTTGTAGGTTTATCCTCAAATAGTGGCCTCGTGCCGAGGGAGGTTTGAGCAACTTGGCCACTACTTTCATCCAACTAGTTTACTGGATCATCTTGGTCCTGTAGCTCGCCAAAATTCTACATTGCAGACTGGTAAATGGTGTTCAGTCGGAGGTAATTCTTGCTAAAATTAATGCTTGTACGAGTAAACTTTCGAGTACATAAGAGGCAGCACAGACAATCTGAACTTTGCTTGTAGGTTTATCCGCTAATAGTGGCCTCGTGCCGAGGGAGTTTTGAGCAACTTGGCCACTACTTTCATCCAACTACTTTACTGGCTCATCTTGGTCCTGTAGCTCGCCAGAATTCTAAATTGCAGACGAGAAAGGAGGCAGTTGAGAAAATGAACAACCCAAATTTTTGCGCAGTTCAACTGAAATGGAGCATCCCTGGCGTGCAGACTGATTAAGTGCTAGGTGAATATACGCATCAACCAACTTGTCTGGAATCTTTAGACTCCATGCCATACAGTTCGCTACCATATCCGTCGATAACCAAAAGGCACAAGTTGGGACCAAAGACTAGACTGTGTTTTTCTGGGCTATGCGCCAAGCAATATTTTTAGCGTTCACTCTCCTAATACTTGGGAGTTTGACAACTAGTTGACGCCGGTTGATACTCGAATGAATATAGGCACTTCTTGTCAACATCGATGCTTGTCTGGGTGAACTTTGGAGTACATAGCAGCAGCATAAGTATCTGTCCATCTGATCTTTTTGTGCAGTTCTACTAAAATCACCCAATGCAATGATTAGCCTGCGAGTTCAGGCTCCAAGTTACTCCTTTATAAAATCGGCAAATAGTAGCACAATACCAAATTACCAATACATGACAAGCACAATAATCAGGATGAAGACCAGTGCCAACCTGTGTGAGGTAGCATATCAATTACTTTTTCCTTTGACTGGAAGCCGAGATAAGCAAAGCGACTGACAGCAAAGGAAGAAAGCAGGCCCACATTAGCGACTGACAGGAAAGGACAGAAGCTGTCGAGGCAATGAAGCACCCAAAGTTTTTGTGCAGTTCCACCAAAATCGAGCATCCCTGTTGGCACATATATTGAGAGAGTGAGATTACTGTAATAGTGGGACTAGTTGATGAGACATACACTAACAAATAAAAGAACCCTCATTATCTTAATGGGTAAAGTTAGCAACATAGTAGTCTTGCTTAAAGAGAGGTATTAGTTTATTTAATCAGTGCCAATTAGCTCAACACTCAAAGCATTGTGATGTATCATAGGTTGCAAAACTTTAACATGCAAAGATAAAGGAGTTTCTCATGACAGTAGCTTGATACAAATAGAGATGACCGCAAACTAATATGGATGAAGGCCTTAGGCCCGTACCAACCTGAGGAAAAAAAGCTTATTCATGTAGTCCCATAAGAGATGATAAAGCACTCACTAGAATCACTCAATAGTATATATTTTTGTGCACTTCAAATGTATGGTTGAAATCACTCTTGTTTACTAGTGCTGAGATTATATCGAAAGATTATCAAGAACTTCCAACAGAATTAAAGCACAGGATGGGATACAGTTAATTGTATTGTCTTGTTTAGTTCCACTAAAATGTATGATTGGCACAACATGATCCCTGTTTGCACAAGTAGGAACAAGGTGCAACCTTCATTAGCTTAGTGAGAAAGGATAGAAAGACATTAGCATATTACTCTAACAGTAGCATCAAAATCATGATGGACAATACGCAAAACATTGCCTCATTGAACCAATGGCAATAAATTGACATGCAAAACAATAACACTATTATGTCATGACACTAATAATATTCCCTCCCTGCTCCACCACATGATTCAACTCCATAGACAAACACACACATGTACATGATTCAGCATAGGGTGCTACTAAATATTTGTTTAACTCCAACAGGAAAATTAGGCAGCAATGAATTAGTGGTACTTAAGTACTCCTAATTAATTAAGTGAGATAGCAGAAGTGGAAGGGCTCCCTGGAGGATCGTCTCACATGTAAGGTAGTCGTTGCCGGAGCCCTTGAATGGCCTCGACTTAGGCCTCTGGCTTCAGCAAGATCGCCTTGGCACTGTTTCTTCTTCTTCTTCTTCCTCTTCATGCTCTGTTTCTCATTCTCCTCACCAATTGGTAAAACCAAGTACATGATTGGCCCTCTATTTTAGAATTCGTTTTGTCAGTGAGGGAGTACAAGTGTACTAGTAAAAAATAGCATTATTTTCTCATGGCAGTCACAAAATAGAGATGAACACATGCATTAAATATCATTCTTACCTAAAGGAAGGTGTCGGATGTGGGGTTCCCGAAAACCCTTAAGGTTCGAACACTGGGGTGCGTGCGAAGTCTTTCCTTCCTACCGATCTACGCCCTTGCTCGCTAAGATCTCGCGGACGAACTCGACGAACTCGCAACACAGAAAGACACGAGGTTTATACTGGTTCGGGCCACCGTTGTGGTGTAAGACCCTACTCCAGTGTGGTGGTGGTGGATTGCCTCTAGGGCAGATGATGAACAGTACAAGGGAAGAACAATCTCCTGAGGTTGAGGTATTCTTGTGAGTAGGCTCTCGATCGGGTTGGATCAAGCTAAGGTGAGGTGAGATGAGATGAGATGTGATCAGATGCCCCTACTATGGTGGCTTCCTCTACTTATATAGGCCCCGGTCCTCTTCCCAAATATCGAGCGGGAAGGGAGCCAACAACTGTGGGCCAATTCGAAGGGGGACAGCTAGTACAAGCTATCCTAACAAAAGTGGTCTTTGCCTGTGAAAAACTCTGGCGGTGACGCCGTCTTGGGCTCCATGATGACCTCCGTCTTGCCATCCTCCTGGTCTTGGTCTTGTTGCACCAATATGGCAACCTTTGCATGATGCCTCGGTACTCTTCGCCTGCGCTGACCTCCTTAGCACCAAAGAGGAAATAAGGACGCTGCACGCGCTGGCGCCCGCCTGGTATCGTGCATCATGGCTAACGTCACGAGGGCCTCATGAGGTTTGCCCCTCCTTGATATCTCCACTCCTCGTGAGCCTTCCAAGCTAGGCTAATCCAGAGGAGGCCTTGCGTCGTCCGCCTCACGAGGCTTGGACCCTCGCGAGGGTCTTGGATGCCTTGTTGATGAGGATGGACCGTATGGCCTGCTGGCTTGGCCATGCCATGGGCCGCAGGCAGGCAAGTCTGGGGACTCCCATTCCCAGAACACTGACAGTAGCCCCCGGGCCCAAGGTGCGATCGGGCTTGGCTTCATGGCGAAGCCAAGGGTCATGTTCGGAGCACCGCGGGCCCCAAAAGCCTGCGGCCTTGGTTGACACGTGGGCGTCTCCGCTTCCCCATGCTACCTCGGCAACTGCTTGACCTGGCAAAAGGCTGGTGCAGGCAGCACTTGCCTTCGTTGCTTCTTCCTTGCCTCGCTCCAGATCCCCCTTCTCGCTCTTCGCCGCCGCTACCTCCAGATCTGCCCCAGCCTTGCTCTGCATCTGCCGCTCATGGCGCCATGCAAGCTCAAGACCTCCTCGGCACCGGCTTGGTACGAGCCTGCTCTTGAGGCGCCCACCGTCATGGAGAAGAGCCTTTCCTCCGTGCGCCTGCTGACAGCAGGGGAGAGCAACGAGTGGGGGAAGACGGAGCTCCGGCTTGCGTCTGACGAGCCGGAGCTTGAGGGGAGCACCTTCTTCCCCTTCTTCTCGAGCAGCGTCGCTGTTGGGTTGGTTCCTCCCTTCTATGATTTCCTTTATGAAGTCCTCAACCACTACGGGCTGCAGGCGTTGCACCTCCATCCCAACTCTGTCCTCCTCCTATCCATCTTTGCCTACTACTGTGAGGCGTACCTGGGCGTGATGCCATCCGTGGCGCTCCCACGGCATTTCTTCTTCCTCTGCGTCAATGGCGAGCATGCCTCCGGATGCGCTAATTTCATCGCCTGCGGCAAGGCCAACTCGATCTGGAGCACCGGGAAGAGAGCCGACAACATTTGATCCAAGTGGGTCATGATGGACGCCAAGCACGCCCATCCATGCCTGGTGTTGCCGACGGAGGCGCCCCGACAGGGCAAGGGGTGGCCCAAGGCGGAGCTTGTCGATGAGCGGGCATCATCAGTGTTGGGGCAGATGATGACCGACCTGAAGCGGGGCAACACGAGGGCGGCCAAGATAATGGGGGCGATGCTCCTGAGGGACTTCTTGATGCTGTGGGTTGCCCCACTCTAGGCGCGCGCGCGCCCCCACTGGGAGCTCGAAGAAGAGGAAAACAAGACCCGCCTGAGGCCAGGGGACCCGCCTGGCGATGAATTGGACGCCGTCCTGCGCCTCATTGTCGCGGATAACCAGGAGTACCCGCCTAGCGCCTTTGTTCCCCTGTTCCAACGCAGGGACCGGGAGGAATTCGTCGCCTCCAGGCCGACTTTTGATGCGCGTGGGCTGGTGCCGCCGGTGCTTCCGGGAGCTCCTATGGCGCAGAAACCGATGGAGGTGTCTTCTGGCGAGTCCCGCAGAGAGGGGGAAGAGGAGGTGGACTCGGAGAAGACCCCGGAAGAGGTGGGGGAGACTTCCCCTCTGAGCAAGGCCGAGATTCTCCGCGCCCTTCCTGATGATGCCGAAGCCGACGCCTACCAAGGGGAGAGGGAGCAACCCATCATCCCGACAAAGGGTAGGTCGTCGCTGGTGGTCCGTGGTGCCACCTCCACCCCAACACCTCCTGGGGCTAGATCCGGTTCTACCTCCACACCGCCTGGCGCTGCCGGAGCTCGACCGCCTGCCCTTTAGGTCCCGATGCTTTCAGGCCTCAAGCTTCAGAAGTGAAAGGTGGAGTACTTCACGGTGGACCGGTAGGTGTCTCGAGCTTCGCTTTTATCCCTGCCGGTACTTGCTATTTCCTGACGCTCGCCCTTGGTTGATCAGGCCGGCATCTTCGGAGAAGAAGAGGAAGGAGGATACAGCGGCCGTGCCTCCCTTTGCAGAGAAAGGAGGCAGCAGTGCCCACATCTCCCTAGCCCGGTCGTCCTTGCGGGGCCAAGAGGAACATCGCTGCATGGAATCAGCCCCCATGGCCCCACTGGCTCCAGAGGTGCCGGCTCTTGGCGCGGCTGACGATGTCCCAGCTGCTTCGGAACCCGCGGTCTCCCAAGCCCTAGCGACGGTGTCACTTCCTCCCACCGCAGCACCTCCACTCCCTGGTTCTTCTGCTCCTGCTACTGTCTTGGAGCGTGCCCTTTCGGAGATGACCCAGCTGCAGGTGGATCTCCTGAGCGCGGACCCGTGCCTGGTGGCCGGGCGTCTGGAGTTGGCCTTTGGCTGGCTTCACTCCGACCTGGCAGTTCGCGTGGCACTGGGCCAGGCTGCTGCGGCTTTCGAGGGGGAGAAGCAAGGAGCTACCAGCGTTGCTGCCGATCGTGAGGCGACACTAAAAGACGCTAAGGCCGCTCGAGACCTCTACCAAGTGATGGAGGGAGTGTTGCAGAGCCTGCACGACAAGCACGCCGAAGAGGTACGCTGCCGCCAAGCGAAGGAGGAGGAGATGAAGGCCCGGGAGGAAGCCGTCAAGAACCATGATGCTGAGCTGGCGGAGCTGGGGAAGAAGCAGGCCGCCGAGCACAACCGGTTGGAAGAGTTGGAGCGGAAGATGGGGACAAGGGAGGCCGATCTTGATGCCAAGGCGCGAGTCCTGGCCGAAGAACGCGTGGCCTTTGCCGATCTCGAGAAGAGGTTTCGCAAGACGCTAAAGACACTCTACGAGCACAGCTTGGAGAAGCCGCTGGACACCAACGAGGACGGACCCCCCAGCTGCTTCCCCTCATGGTGAAGACGCTTGAGGAGGTCGTTGATGGCCTCGGTCCCATGGTGGAGGCAGAAGCTTGCGTCCTGTCTTCAGCCGCACTGACTCGCATGTTCAGCCATCTGCACCTCCGTGACCCTAGCGCTTGCCTTGACGAGCTGCTGGAGCCTGTGGCTGAAGATCACTGCGAAGCTGGCGCCGCGGCTGTACAAGGTCAAGTGGAGGCCTTGCTGGGGAGGTTCCGCGGCTTTGTCTCCGATCCTCTCTCTGGCGACGCCGCGGATCCTGCGGCTGGTGGTGAAGGTGAGAACATCGTTGCCCACGGGGGAGCACCCTCCGCAGGCGATGGCGATATCCAGGGGTGACCTACGGCTATTCCTCCCGTTTTGTTCCTGCGACATGTATCAGGCCTCGTGGAGGCGTTTAGACTTTTCATTTGGTATTGTGAGAACATTATGCTTGTAATATTTGCTTCGAGGTTTTGCGGTTTCCTTCCTATTTGCTTTGCGTTCTACGTCGGCAGAGCCCGGCCCCGTGCATACCTCAACCGCCATTGGGCCGACCGGAGACCAGGACGGACCAAGGACTGCGGGGCTACGTCACCAGTTAGGCTCCTGAGTCGCGATGCTCAAGAGTCCCCCTTGACGCGCAAACAACATATAGGGAGAGTTCGTGAGGATAGATCAATGTTCTACGTCGGTAGAGCCCGGCCACATGCATACCTCAACCGCCATTGGGCCGATCGGAGACCAGGACGAACCAAGGAGGGGCTACGTGACTAGTTAGGCTCCTAAGTCGCGATGCTCAGGAGTCCCCCTTGACGTGCAAACAATTTCCATACCTGCCCTCGCCGAGGCCTCGGGAGGGGCGCACGACGCCTAGGTCCAGGGGACCTGGTTGGGTGGCGTGCGCTTGGGCGTGACCCAAGCGCAACCCCCCTGCCCAACCCCCTCGTGCGGCTCTCCCGAGGGGAGGCATTGTGGTGAGGCTGGGCGCTGAGCTCTGGGCTCCCTAAGGTTGGTACGGCCGTGGGGCCGCCCTCAGTTGTTTAACACCAGCGCGAAGCATAGTACTTCCACTTGTGCACGGGCATAGCCGCTCCTCAGCAGTGTCGACAGCCAGCATGGAGCATTGTGCTTCCACTTGGGCGTGGGATGGGGGCCCCCTCCGGGAGGAGCCCCCGGGGCGTGTACAGCCCGGCCCTGACACGTGGCTTGCACGGCAGGGCTGCAAGGTGGTTAGATGCAAGCACTCTACGTCCTCAGGTCCCGGCCCTCGAGCGAGCTCAGATACCTGGTATGCCAGGTCGCGATGCCGTGGTCAAGGCCAGGGGTGAGGGCTGGAGAGCCAGTAGGAGCTCCTGAGTCGCGATGCTCAGGAGCTCCCCTTTTAACGTGCCAGCGAATTGCATAGGATGAACAGACTCGTGGTGGGCAGCAATCAAGCAGGTGAGAGCAGTTGGCAGGTTAAGCATGGAGAGCAGATCAATTTGGATAAATGCAGGAAGATACATGCCACCGGGTCCGGCCCGAGCGGCTTGGGGGTGATGCAGCCCGAGGGGCGCCCCCAACAAGGTAAGCTAAAGACGTAAGCAAAAGGGATACATTCCGCAGGGATGGACCCACGTGGCCTGGGAATAATGCAGCCCGAGGGGTGCTCCTAGCTAAACGAGCTTGGAAGATGTCACCTAGTTCTGTAGACGAAGTAGAGTTGGTGCAGCTGAAGGTGTGTGTTGAAGAAATGACTCCTCATGAGCTGCCACAATCTTGAGCCTCGGGAGGCTCTGGGGGCTCGGGAGGTTCCCTGAAGACCGTCTCCATCTCCTCTAGAATGACGTGGTACCTGGCTTCCTGAGCCGCCAGGACACATCTCATGTTGCGCTGATGGGCCGACGCCACGCTCGGCAAGCCAAAGGGCATACAGACGTAGCCGTGCTGCGGGCCCTCGCAGCAGCCCACATGCGAAGGCCAGAAACACTCCTGAGATGCGACCCTGTTGAGCCTTGGGACGTCGATGCAGACACGCAGCCCAGCATCCTCGCCAGGATGCGGAGCTGCACCTCGAGGGCTGTTGTTGCCGCGCATGCCTCTTGTTTCTTGCGGTTCCTGGGTGGTCTTGGTGATGAACTCCTAAGTGGTGGGAACTCCTTGCCCTGTGCTCTACTGTGGGTCACGTGCCGCGAAGCTCGCCTCCAAGTGGTGCCCAAGCGCCTCCCCCGTGAGGTTGGCAAGGTCTGAGGCCCTCCAGAAGAGATCCCCTAAGCCCTGCCTGAGGAGGGCACCGGGCGCGCCTTCCTATGCGATGGAGGGAGGCGCCCCTGGAGTGGGCACTGGTCCTGACGAGGCTCCTGCCGCAACGCCATGCTCCTGAGGTCCTGCACGGCGCGGCTACTTCTTCTTGGGGATGGCCTCCAGAGGGCCTTCATTTCTGTTGTCGGGGTCGTCAATTGTTGCGGCTTGAAAGGCGCGCTCGAGGGAGCACACCGCATCCCTCTCTTCACACGGGACCGTGATGATTCCTCCGCTTCCTGGCATCTTGAGAACATTGTAGCCGTGATGAGTGACTGCCATGAACTTGGCCAGGGCTGGATACTCGAGGATGGCATTGTACGACAGGCAGATGTGCGCGACATCGAAGTCGATGAGCTCGGTGCAGTAGTTCTTGCGCTCCCCGAAGGTGACGGGCAGGCGGACCTGCCCTATCGGTGTGGTGGAGCCATCGGTCACTCCTGAGAAAGGCTTGGTGGGCTGGAGCTGTTCATAAGGCACTTGGAGGTTGTCGAACATGTCGTCGGACAGGATGTTGAGCCCTGCGCCGCCGTCGATGAGGGTCTTGGTGACCTGCACATTGCTGATGACTAGGGAACACAACATAGGGAGGGCGCCAGCCGTGGCTGCGCACTTGAGCTGATCCGCCGAGTTGAAAGTGATGGTGCATTGGGACCACCTGATAGGGCGCGTGGCCTCGAGTTTGGGGAGCACCGCATTCACCTCGCGAGCGAACTGTTTGAAGGTGCGCTGAGAGGCTGGGGCCTGGGCGCCGCTCAAGATGCAGGCGATCGCTCGCGGCTCCTGGAAGCCCCCAGCCCCCTCGTCCTGGTGGTGGTCGTCGTTTCTTCTTGGTGGCGGCAGTGGGGGAAGACCGGCGTTGCCCTAGGGGCAATCTTCACGCGGCGGGTCCCTCCAGGCGCCCTCGCGAGGCTGGTCCTGCCAGCGGTCCTCACGAGGCCAGTCGCGCCACTCCTGGTATGGGCCATGGTCGTCCCAGCGTCCGCCTCCATGTCCTCGTCCGCGGCCGTAGCCCTGGTCATTGCGCTCGGGGCATCGACCGTAGCGACCTTCTCGTATGGCTCTGAGCTCTTGACAGTCGCTGGTGTTGTGGGTGTTTAGGTTGTGGAAGGCTCAGAACGGCCGGCCGTTCTTGGATGACTCGGGCTGATCTCTGCCCCGCTTGATGTCAGGCTCCGCTGCGAGCACAGCTGCCTCCTTGCGCTTCACGTCCTTGGCCTTCTTCTCCTCCGTGCCCACGGCTGGCAGCTCAAGGAGAGAGAGGCACCCCTCCTCAGCTCTTGCGCAGTTTTTCGCCAGGTTGAACAACTCCTGAGATGTCCAGAGCTCCTCATGGATGGCGAGCTCTTCCTTCATCTTGACGTCACGGACGCCGTCGGAGAACACGGAGATGATGGCCTCATCCGTGACCTTGTGGATCTTGAGGCGGCTGTTGTTGAAGCGCTGGATGTACTTCTGGACGGTCTCTCCTGGTTGCTGCCTGATCCGGCATAGATCATCCGCGGCCGGTGGGCCATCGTGAGTGCCCTGGATGTCGGCGACGAAGCGGTCGCGCATCTCATCCTAGGAGGAGATCGAGTCGTGCTACATGTTCAGGAGCCAGGAGCGAGCTCCATCCTTGAGAGCCATGGGAAACCAGTTTTCCATGACCTTTTCGTCACCGTTGGCTTCTTTGATGCTCACCTCATAGAGGTGCAGGAACTCCGTGGGGTCGGCGGTACCGTCGTAGCGAGGAGGCAGATCCGGCTTGAACTTGCCCGGCCAGGCGACGCTACGCAGCTCGGGGGTGAAGGCACGGCAGCTAGCCGTGGTTGCCGGGGCCCGCTTCGGAGGTGGAGCTTGGTCTTGACGAGGTCCGCGCTGCACCGCTGCGGGTGGTGCGCGGTCTTGACGAGGTGGCGTGGGGAGCGAAGGTGTAGCTTCACGCGGCCGCGGAATTTCTTGGCAGCTTCTCTCTTCGCGCGTGGGCGCTGGGTGCGGCGGATCGAACCGCGGAGCCGCGTGCCTTGGTGCCAAGGTACCGTCTTGGGGCTGAGGTGGTGGAGGCACGCCATGAGCCCCGTCACCCGCGGCTGGTTGAGGGGGACGCAGAGAGTGGGACGGCGCCGGAGAGCCCCCTGTGGCGCGGACGAGCTCGGCGACACGGTCGAGCCACTCCTCATAGAGGTCGTCGACGGGGTGGTAGCGCATGAGCTCGTTCGCCACGAGGAGCGCGGCCCGTGCCTCCATGGGAGCGCCGTGCGCGTGAGACGAAGAACCTGCAGGGGTCAGCGATGGAGTGCCGGTGCGGCCGTCCTGCCGCCCCGAAGGATGCAGCGAGGACTCCTGCTGCTCGTTCCCCGCCGGGCCGGTGGCAGCGTTGGCGGCGGGAGACATAGAACGGCGATGTGGCCTGCCGACGGAAGCTGTCTGAGCGATGCGGGCGGTGAGGGTAGCTATGGTGCACCCCTACCTGGCATGCCAAATGTCGGATGTGGGGTTTTGGCAAACCCTTAAGGTTCGAACACTGGGGTGCGCGCGAAGTCTTTCCTTCCTACCAATCTACGCCCTTTCTCGCTAAGAACTCGCTGACGAACTCGCAACATAGAAAGACACGAGGTTTATACTGGTTTGGGCCACCGTTGTGGTGTAATACCCTACTCTAGTGTGGTGGTGGTGGATTGCCTCTAGGGCAGATGATGAACAGTACAAAGGAAGAACAACCTCCTGAGGTTGAGGTGTTCTTGTGAGTAGGCTCTCGATCGGGTTGGATCAAGCTAAGGTGAGGTGAGATGAGATAAGATGTGATCAGATGCCCCTACTATGGTGGCTAGCTCTACTTATATAGGCCCTGGTCCTCTTCCCAAATATCGAGCGGGAAGGGATCCAACAACGGCGGGCCAATTTGAAGGGGGGCAGCTAGTACAAGCTATCCTGACAAAAGTGGTCTTCGCCTGCGAAAAACTCTGGAGGTGACGCCGTGTTGGGCTCCACGACGACCTCCGTCTTGCCGTCCTCCTGGTCTTGGTCTTGTTGCACCAATATAGAAACCTTTTCCTGGTGCCTCGGTACTCTTCGCCTACGCTAGCCTCCTTAGCACCAAAGAGGAAATAAGGACGCTGCGCGCGCTGGCGCCCACCTGGCGCCCGCATGGTATCGTGCGTCATGGCTCACGTCACGAGGGCCTCGTGAGGTTTGCCCCGCCTTGATATCTCCGCTCTAGACGAGGCCTTGCATCGTCCGCCTCGCGAGGCTTAGACCCTCGCGAGGGTCTTGGATGCCTTGTTGATGAAGATGGGCCATACGGCCTGCTGGCTTGGCCACGTCATGGGCCGCAGGCAGGCAAGTCTGGGGACCCCCGTTCCCAGAACGCCAACAGAAGGTTATGGTGCCAATATGGATGATGAGGATTGGAACCCAGATCTCCCTTTGTGCAGTTCCACCGAAATGAACCAACTGTTCCATTCTAACATTCCATTTAAACATCACAAAAGTCACTGCTTTTAAGAGGACCTTTTAAGAAGAGTTTTGTGCAGTGCACCAAAAGGTCGCAACAGCAACCAGGTGAAATGGATATCCCTGTTTACACAAAAAGCTACAGAGGAAACAGTCAGAGTCTCAAACAATTACGTGCAAAAAAATTTGGCTAAACTTGTCATGGCTTATAACAGTGGCATGGCTTCATTTTTACCAGGCGCATTAGATTAAGAACAGCTAAATATTTGGTATAAGGGCATGGGACAGTGGGTGCACTAGCAGTCCAGCACCATGTACATAAACGTGGGCATAAAGTGGTGATTCATAGTTTGTTGCCCCGAGAAACAAACATCCAAGAAACATATCTGGGTTGGTCCCATTTTTTTTCACTCTAGCCACCAACTCCTATGTGTGGATAGCAAATCTAGTCTTGGTCATACCACTGTGTTCAGCGTTACCCCTATATTTCCCTTTTTGACCAAGAGACCGGTTCGAGGACTAGTCTGTACTACTTTCACCCCTTCCCTTCCTGTTTGTACCATGTCCGATGTAATATGTTTGGTTCTAGGCCTAGTATTGCCATATTTTGCCACACATTTTTGCCAACCTTGCCTAAGTTTAGGGGCTGTTTGGTTCTAGGCCTAGTATTGCCATATTTTGCCACAAAATGAAAGCCACAAGTTGGCAAGCCTAAGGGAATCTTGCCACACTTTTTGTGTGTATGCCATGTGGGGCTCAAGTGTGGCTTGCCAAAGGTGTGGCTTGAACCAAACGCTCACCTAAGTTAGTCAAACTTGCCTAACCTTAGGTGTGGCAACCTTTGGCAAAGTTAGTCACAAACCAAACAGCCCCTTCTTGTTTGAACCAAGTACAAGATTCGACTCCATGAAGTAGCTTTACCTCTAACAATAGAAAAAAGAAAATAGGTGACATTGGACCATCCGATCGAGAGAGGCTGAGAGGTAGAAAATGATGCACATGCAGCGACGTAGTGAGCCGGGGAAGTAGAGCTAAGGCGGTTTCGAAGGAAGATATACCTAAAGGTCATTGGGATGTGGATAGGCTGCCGGTGGGTGGCCGGATCCGCCCACACTAGGGCAACGACGATGGGATTAGAGGACCTCCCACACTGGCGCTCGGCCAGAGATAACGGTGCGGCCGGCAGTGGGTCTCCTCCCTCACCGTCGATGACACCCTAAACGCTGCCCCTCCTCCCCTTCACCGGCGGAGGGGGATACGTCCGGATCTGTAACCAGCAGTGAGGATAGGAAGACACTGTTTTTTGAAGGGACAAAGACAGTGTTACCACCCCTATCTTATTTAGATCTGGAGAGGATGAGAGTGTGTGAATAGAGCAACCCTACCAAGCAAGCGCGGAGGCTCCGACCTATATATACGTAGTGGGGTAGTTTTCCTTTTTCACTCCATCAAAACAATCGTTTAGAATTGTCTACTACGTGCCAGGTCGCCGTTTTTTTAGTTGTTGATTGTTTTTGGAGATAGCTACCCGCTTTTTCCAAGTGGTGTTTCGGTGTGCCAGGTCGCACTTTGTATCGTTCAGGTCTGGTACAAGTCCCTCCATTAAATGAACAACCACCCCCTCATAAAAATTGTGAACAATCCCACGGCTAAAATTATCGAAAACGTGGGTTGCCCCAACATGCATTATTATTTATATTTTCTACTCCCTCCGTTCCTAAATATAAGTCTTTTTTATTAGCCACACCTAAGACAAGAATTTTTTTATTAGCAGTGAACCCCACATGTCATAGACACAAAAAGTGTGGCAAGATTGCCTTAGGCAAGCCAAAGTGTGTCTAACAATTTGATCAACTCAAGTTAGGCAAGTATGGCAAGTGTGGGAATAATAATGTGGCAACAAAAGACAAACATAGTCACAATCCAAACATCCCCGTAATTTTTTGTGACATGCATGAAAATTTAGTTAGTTAAATTTATAGTCAAAATTTGGCAAGGTGCATCAAATCAACACATGCAAGTATCAAAAGGGAAGTCACGACATGCATGCATGTGTTTTACTCCCTCCGTTTCCAAATATAAGTCTTTTTAGAGATTGCAACAAGTGAGTACATACGAAGCAAAATATGTCTACATACATCCGTATGTAGTAGTCCATTTGAAATGTGTAAAAAGACTTATATCGAGTGCAGTGCTTCGATGTGTCGCGTCAACTCGTACAAGAATGAGAAGTTTGATTACTACAATGCCCTCTCCCTCGCGGACTGAGCTTCGGTGCCTTAACTGCACCTGCCTTTGGCTGCATGACAGGTGGGCCAACCACCTGTTGGGCCCACTTGTCATAGACACCAAGGCATGAGTAGTAAGTCAATGAAGATGCGTCCCTCCCTCGCGCATGAGTGTGGTGGCTGGCAGGACTAGTAGGAGCTTTCGCTACACGCTTCTTGACGCCGGCGAACTTGCGGATGGAGTTGACCATCATGTCGTCCATGCGAGAGGCGAAGCCGGCGTCGGTGAGGGCTATGATGCCGGCGATCGCCAGCACCGTCTGGAAACACTATACGGTGCGGGGCCGCAGGCCGGCGCCTTGGATGATTTGGCACAGCCGACTGCCGCTCGCGACCCTCGACTCCATATGTGCTTCTGGCTTCTAGTCACTCGGTCTTGGATTGGAGTGAGCAGTGTTGTGCAAAGACTAAGGAGTAGATGGATTGGAGTGGTGGGGCGCCTTTATATGAGAATCCAAACTCTATTGCATTCACATCGTGCTGGCTCTATTCTGCTTCTCCAATTAATTCCCTCTGCATGTAGAGTAATTTGAGGATGCATCATTGGCCGTTCAACGTCTCGGGAACCGCTACCCTCTCCCTCCTTGGCATTCAAGCACCTATGGAGGCGACTGCCGCTCGCGTCTATCGCGTGTCAGGAGACGTTCCCGTCGACGACGAGGTGCCTATGGTGCCTTCGTTAATTTCAAGATGATAGTACTAGTATACTCAATATTGTGCATCGCGACCAAGGCCGAGAGGAAAACAAGAGAACTACGTATTTATTTACGGTGTAGATTCACTCATTGGTGCGGGGAGCGCCCGGGCGGGTTCTTGCGGGCGAGGGACTTCTTGGCAGCTCTGTTCTTGCTGCGTTGGCACCTGACGGAGCGGGTTCCGCCCAGGGGCCACGTGCCTTGGAGCCATGGTGTCTTCTTGAGGAGGAGGCGGCCGGGGCGCCGCCGGAGCCTCTTTGCCTGCGCGGGGCGGGGTTCGGTGCAGCGGAACGGACGGCGCGGAAGAGCCCCCTGCGGCGCGGACGAGCTCGGCGACGCGGTCGAGCCATTCTTCGTAGACATTGTCGACGGGATGGTAGCGCAGGAGCTCGTTTGCTGCGATGAGTGCAGCCCGGGCCTCCATGGGCGCGCGGGGCACGTGGGACGAAGATCCAGCTGGGGCGAGCGAGGGAGTTGCGGTGCGGCCGTCTTGGCGCACGGATGGATGCTGAGACGATGCTTGCTGCTCGTCCCCCGCCGGGCCGGTGGTGGCGTTGACGGCAGGTGACGGGGAACGGCGGGGACGCCCGCCGATAGGGGCCGTCTGGGCAACACGGGAAGCGAGGGCGGCCCGGCGCTCCGCGCGGGCTCGACGAGCGTCAGACATGAGCGCGATGGTCGGAGGAGAACGGGGTGATGGAAGACGAATTCTGGCGCACCCCTACCTGGCGCTCCAAATGTCGGATTTCGGGTTCCGGCAGACCCTTGAGGTTCGAACACTGGGGTGCGCGCGGAGATATCGCCTCCTACCTACCTGCACCCCTCCGCCACACTAGGATCAAACTATCAAAAGAACAACACAAGGGACACAGGGTTTATACTGGTTCGGGCCGCCGTTGTGGTGTAATACCCTACTCAAGTGTGTGGTGTGTGGATTGCCTCTTGGGCTGATGATGATGAACAATACAAGGAAGAACAGCCTCGCGAGGGTTTGTTTTGGCTGAGGCGATGAACTGCTGGGAAGAGTTCAGTCACCTTTCTCTCTCTGATTCCAGCCAGCCGACCCCTAGAGACCCTTCGACCTTCCAGCTATGTGGGTGGCTGGTCCTATTTATAGAGGCCCTGGTCCTCTTCCCAAATATCGAGCGGGAAGGGAGCCAACAATGGCGGGCTAATTTGAAAGGGGACAACAAGTATCAGCTATCCTGACAAAAGTAGTCTTCGCCTACGCAAAGCTCTGGTGATGACGCCGTCTTGGGCTCCATGGTGACCTCCGTCTCGTAGTCCTCCTGGTCTTGGTCTCGTTGCACCGAAATGGCAACCTTTGCCTGATGCCTCGGTACTCCGCGGCTGCGCTTGCCCCCTTTGCACCAAAGTGGAAAGGAGGACGCTGCGTGGGCTGGCACCCGCCTGGCACCCTGAGTCGTCATGGCTTGCGTCAAGGGCACCTCGTGAGGTACCCCGCCTTGATCTCTCCGCCTCCTCGTGAGCCAGCCTGACGAGGCCGTGCCTGAGGATGCTCCGCGTCGTCCGCCCCGCGAGGCTTGGCCCCTCGCGAGGGTCTTGAGCTCGTGTTGGTGAAGATGGGCCGTGCTGGGGCCCCCTTTGAGCCACGCCGTAGGCTGCAGGCAGGCAAGTCTAGGGACCCCCATTCCCAGAACGCCGACAGCCGATCCCAACGATTTTAAGCTTGCAGCCACGGTACACGCTATCCTAGGCTACTCTACACATGAAACTGCCACACGAGCGCCTAGGCTGCGCTTGGCTCTTCGCCTCTTCGGGAGTACGTACTACTGCAGTGGAGGATTACTACATTATGCTTCTGGCCATCTGACACCGATTGAACTGCTGCATGTCCACCGCGTACGGGAGGGAGAGCGTGTAGCGAACGAAAAAGCTTCTCCTAGTCCTGCCAGCGACCATGCTCATGGGCGAGATCATGCAGACGGAACAGGACCCGACGATGGAGCTCTCTATGTTCTCGATGGACCTCACCTTGCTCCACTGCCCCTTGTGCCTCCGCCCCTTGAAGCCTCCAGTGTATGAGGTTCGAATACACCTCGTCCGTTCGGCTGATCGAGCAAGATGCAGGTTTCTTGATTGATGTGTTGTTCGATTGATTTGTGCAGTGCAAGGGAGGGCACCTGGCTTGCACGGACTGCCGCATCGAGCGCCCCGGGAACCAGCAGTAGTACCAGAAGTGCGAGCGCGGCGGTGGCTTCGACGTGCGGAACACGGCGGTGGGCGCCATCCTCTCCTCGGTGAGGGTGGAGTGCCCGCACGAAGGCTGTGGGCTCTACGTCACATACCACAAGCTCGCCGATCACCAGAGCGTGTGTCCGCTCGCGCCCTGCAAATGCCCCGTCCCCGTCTACGGCTATGAAGGCGCGCCGCCGGTGCTCTCCCACCTCATCAGCACCGTGCATCCCATGCCTGTGCACGGGATCCAGTACGGCAAGGCGCTCCAGCTGCAAGTGGCACTGTCGTAGCCACGGCTCTTGCTGTTCGCGGAGGAGGACGACCGCATGTTTTTCTTGGGCGGCGTCGTGCTCGACATCGTCGCGCCTATCACCGTGTCGGTCGTCTGCATCAGAGCGGGGGAGTCCCCACTGCCACACTACTTTCCACGCTGTGGGCGAACGGCCCGTCGGGGAAGCCCAAAGGCAGGACCGACACCGTCAAGGTGGAAATGGAGGTGGCAAGCAGCAGGGATCCCGGCGACGTCGCCGTGCAGGAGCTGACCTACTTCACAGTTCCACCCAAGCTGCTGGCCGGGGCTAAGCTGGTGTCCCTCCACATTTAGATTGACAAGCTCACGTCCTAAATGATTCTATAGTGCCTTTTGTTTATCTTAGTAATATGCTAATATAGGGGTTAGCTCGATCTACTTTAGCTTAAGAGATGGTGGGTTTTGGTGGCGATGCAGCAATTACCTTGACATTAGATCAACAGTGAAAGTAATTTTGAACAGTCAATGGATATTTTGTGTATGTTGGATATAGAGATCCTTTGAGTAAGAAGTAACAGCTTATATGCTTTTTTTCGAAACGGAACATCGATACTAGTATAATTTTTGTTGACATGCACTATTATTTTCAAAACGGACGTCGGGCTGTAGCTAGAAGGGCGGTTGGGATGCGGCATCGGCCCATATGCGGTGACCCCTGATGGGGACGCACTGACTGTGGATTTTCTCCCTCGCCGATGTCGATCGCGTCTACACAGAACATTGTTCCCTTCCCCTAGCTGTGGGATCAAACCAGATATGTGACCAGCGGTGTGGCCACCGTCGTTCTATGTTTGTGAAGAGAGCAACCCAAGCAAGTAGGCTTGTATCTTAGGCTCCTGCTAGTGTATATATAGTGGTTTTCTTTTTCTCTCCATATCAACCATTTTATATTGCGTACACGTGATTGAAGAGTGAAATGATGGTTGCTTCTTCCGACTGACTTACTGTGTGATTTGACTGCTCCTTTAGTGGCCCCTACACGTACTCCCCCTACGTGTATGCAACAGTCACACGTACACATGGACGCAAAAACATGCGCGACGCCCTAATGTATGCATGTCCGAGCACATGACAGAACACACACAGTCATGCTCAAGTGCTCAACCTACACGTGCATGCACACACATACTCAGCCAGGGTGAGCTAGTGACCGTATAAACACCGGAAAATGTATATATTGAGCGCAATGAGCGTATTATGAAGTCCACTAACCGTATTGTTACAAATATACAGTGACAGACAATGTATTTATCTCGTTTGAAATTAAGCCATATTAACCGGAGAGGAGGCAGTATGGACCAGCATTGTGTCCCGTCAACTTGCCGAACGAGGAGAAGCTTGCAGGACAGGAGAAGCTTATGCGCTGTGGCTTGCAGGACAAGGAGAAACTTTTGACTAATGCAAGCTCTCCTTCGCTCAGGTGGTGGACATGCAACAGTTAATTCGGTTTCAGGTTGCCAGAAGCATACACTATACTAGTACTATTATTGTTGCACTTCCCGAAGAGGCGAACAGCCAAGCGCAAAGTTTACTAGTACTAGTACTACTATGATGACCCACAAGTGTAGGGGATATACCGTAGCCTTTTCGATAAGTAAGAGTGTCGAACCCAACGAGGAGCAGAAGGAAATGATAAGCGGTTTACAGCAAGGTATTCTCTGCAAGCACTGAAATTATCGGTAACAGATAGTTTTGTGATAAGGTAATTTGTAACGAGTAGGAAGTAATAAAAGTAAATAAGGTGCAGCAAGTTGGCCCAATCCTTTTTGTAGCAAAGGACAAGCCTGGACAAACTCTTATGTGAAGGAAAGCGCTCCCGAGGACACATGGGAATTGTCGTCAAGCTAGTGTTTATCACGATCATATGATTCGCGTTCGGTACGTTGATAGTTTGATATGTGGGTGGACCGATGCTTGGGTGCAATCCTTACTTGGACAAGAATCTCACTTATGATTAACCCCCATTGCAAGCATCCACAACTACAACAGAAGTATTAAGGTAAACCTAACCATAGTGTGAAACATATGGATCCAAATCAGCCCCTTGCGAAGCAACGCATGAACTAGGGTTTAAGCTTCTGTCACTCTAGCAACCCATCATCTACTTATTACTTCCCAATGCCTCCCTCTAGGCCCAAACAATGGTGAAGTGTCATGTAGTTGACATTCACATGACACCACTAGAGGGATGACAACATACATCTCATCAAAATATCGAACGAATACCAAATTCACATGACGACTAGCATCAACTACACAAGGAGTAATCAACACTACTAGCAACCCACAGGTACCAATCTGAGGTTTGGATACAAATATTGGATACAAGAGATGAACTAGGGTTTGAGATGAGATGGTGCTGGTGAAGATGTTGATGGATATTGACCCCCTCCCAATGAGAGGATCGTTGGTGAGGATGATGGTGATGATTTCCCCCTCCCGGAGGGAAGTTTCCCCGGCAGAACAGCTCTGCCGGAGCCCTAAATTGGTTCCGCCAAGGTTCCGCCTCGTGGCGGTGGAGTCTCGTCCCGAAAGCTAGCTTATGATTTTTTTCTCGATGAAAGACCCCATATAGCAGAAGATCGGCATCGGAGGGCCACCAGGGGGCCCACGAGGCAGGGGGCGCGCCCCTACCCTCGTGGCTGGTGGGTGGCCCCCCTCTGGTACTTCTTGCGCTTAGTATTTTTTATATATTCTAGAAATAACTCCCGTGAAGTTCTAGGACTTTTGGAGCTGTGCAGAATAGGTCTCTATTATTTGCTCCTTTTCCAGCCCAGAATCCTAGCTGCCGGCATTCTCCCTCTTCATGTAAACCTTGTAAAATAAGAGAGAATAGGCATAAGTATTGTGACATAACGTGTAATAACAGCCCATAATTCAATAAATATCAATATAAAAGCATGATGCAAAATGGACGTATCAACTCCCCCAAGCTTAGACCTCGCTTGTCCTCAAGCGAAAGCCGAAATCGAAAAATATGTCCACATGTTTAGAGATATAGGTGTCGATAAAAATAAAATACGGACATGAGGGCATCATGATCATTCTTAGAACATCAACATATATATATTTAGTCATATGATCTCTTATGCTAAAGTAACAATTCAATCACAATTTCAAGTATGAATCATAAACTTCATTGAGAACCAACAAAGTCTAATCTCAATCACTGAGGCAATTGCAATTTATCATAATAAAGGAAAGAGTCAATATAAGAGCTTTTCAGGAAGTCCACATACTCAACCATCTTTTAGTCTTTCACAATTGCTACTGGAATCAGCTACTTTGCCATCTGCCAGCTCTTTGTCGTCTGCTAGCAGACGACAAAGAAGGTCTTTGCCATCAGCTACGAAAAAGCAGATGGCAAAGAACTGGCAGACGGCAAAACATGCCTTTGCCATCTGCCAGCTCTTTGCCGTCAGCTAGCTGATAGCAAAGAGAGAGGTGGCCCCCACTAACGAGCCGATTAGAAAAAACTTAACGCCCCCTCTTTGCCGTCTGCTAGCAGACGACAAAGAGAGAAAAAGGCGGACGGCAAAGACGCGGCGGACGGCAAAGGCTAGCCTAAGCAGACGGCAAAGAGAGAAAAAGGTGGACGGCAAAGACGCGGCGGACGGCAAAGGCTAGCCTAACGAACGGCCCCCATCCCCCGCCCGTTACTCCCTCTTCTCTCCCTCTCTCCTCCCCGACGCCCCGCCACGAGATCCACCAACCGCCGCCCCCGCCACCCGCCCCAGCCCCCACCCCACTGCCGGTGGCCGCCCCCGCCCCCGCTTGCCCCGTCGCCCCACCACCC